>NC_091568.1:24049350-24054350 GCF_042767895.1 Penaeus vannamei | reverse complement strand
TCTCGCCAGGCGGAAATTCAGTGAAAGATTGAAATTTATCGCATGTTTGGAGTCTAAAAGAAGACGATAAATTGGCTTGATTCATTATCTGTCTTCATCATCATTTTGTTTTTAAAGGGAAGCAAAATCTCGTTATTCCTATCATTTTGATAATTTTCCTTGCATTTATGAGGAGGGAGGACCCTTGATTGTTAATTAATCTTCAGTAATAATTTTGGTTTTATGAGAAATGTGTCTCGGTGCTAGAACAATAAGCAACGTATATTTAAACAGGCAATATTAATATTGTAGTCATTGTTGTCATTTCTGCTCCTAATCGCTGATATTATCTATGTTATATTATGTGAGAGTGAGTGTGTGTACGCTGCTCAAACCTATGAGAAGTCTCTGAGACCCAGAACAGAGCCCGACTGGAACAGATCGCAAACTCGATGGAGATAGCGTACTGCGAGAGAACAAAGTAATTATGGTATTAATGATTTCAATGAAAATGATAATATTAATTGTAATAATGATGATAGTAATAATACTTATAATAATAATTATAATAATAATGATGGTAATAGCATCATTATCATCATTATAGTAAAGATAGTAATGATATAGTAATAATGAAGATAATAATAATGATGATGATAATGATAGTAATGATTATAATGATAATGTTATTAGCGATGGCAAAATAATTGTGAAAATATTAATAATAACGATATTAATCATAATGATAGTGGTGATAGTAAAGGAGATAAATTCGAATTTTACATTGTATATAGATGCATTCAGCGGCGCAACCGCATTGGACGTGGCAGGTTATGTCGTCTCGCAGCGACGACAGCAGCCGGCAGCGCTCTCACAAGCGGCGGCGCCGAAGCCTTATCGCCACGGCGCTCTCGTTAATCGCTCAGGAATGAGGCACTTTGGGGTTAATTAGGGATGGGGGTTGGAGGAAGGAGGGGTGGGTGCAGGAGGAGGATACGGTGGTTGGGGGAGGGGGTGGGGGAAGAGGAGAGGGGGATAAGGAGCAGGAGTGGAGGAAGTGGAGACGACTTGCATAATGATGACTAGAATTGACTGTAAGTGTCGGGCCGTTTGAGGAGTGAAGAAGAGAGATTGCTGGCTTTGGGATGGACGAAGGGGTACAAGAACAGTAATTAATGATAATGGTGAGACTATATCTTGCTTATGATGATACTGATAACGGTATTTATTACGGTGAAAAGTTCTAAGAGTTACTAGTCTTGGTATTTGGGGCTAATAGCCACCTTCCCAACGCCGAACCACTCTCAGATAAGAGGAATGGAAACATATCCATACAGGGAGATGCAATGTGACTGAGTATCTTAACAACTGGTAAGCGGCCAGTGGGCAGGTAAGTACCCATTCCCCGCCCCTTCTGCTGGGCTCTTTGTCTTTGAGGGTCGAAGTAGAAGCCGACCTTCACACTTTTTCGGTATTTGCAATGGTCAAGAAGCGGCATTGTTTACCAGTGATTCATAGATATTTGTTCCCTACGATAAATTTTGGGTACTTTGTTCACCTGAGCTCATGATCATGCACATATCTATCCCGCTTGCAACTTAGAAGATATGCGAATGGTTCATTAATTCCTCTTCATTTTAATTGTAAACTGACGCTTCATTAACAATGGGGGTAGAGCTTCAACGTGTGCCTCCTTGATGACACCTTTTATTGAAGTCAGGAACAAATTAATCATATTTGTCCAGGGTTGTAATGAAAGGATTAATCATGGAACTTCGCTGTCATTCCTTAAGGTCCTCCCCCCTGAAAGATTCTTCTTTCAGGTTGAATACAAGCATCATAATGCACGATTCTTTCGATGACGCAACATACAGGTTGAATGTCGGTTAATGAATTGAGCTCGGGAGGGAGGGAAGAGGCTCAGCGCAGCCGAGGATCTTTCTCGAATGTGTAAGCGCTATGGAAAGGGAGTCTTTGTGTGGATATGTATTAGGGTAAGATGTTAGAGTGTATATAAAAAATGTCATAGTGTGTAATAAGACTAATTTCCGTTTGAACCACAAAACGACGCCCATAGCACTTGCAAGTTCCTGTCAAAGCCATCACCAATAGTAATAGTAGTACCAGAAATGGGGATTGTTACACTATTGTTATTGTTACTGTTTTTATCATCACCCTCTTTATTATTATCATTATCATCATCATTGTTATTATCATGGTTATTGTTACTGCTGCTGCTGCTGTCGCAGCTACTGTTACTACTGCTACTACTATTAATTGTTACTTTTTTATTATTAGTATTATTAATGTTATTTCTGACTTTTTTCTTCCCTTAAACGTCTAAACATCAGCAAGCTGGTGTGGATGCTCTGGATGAACGTCTGGGATCCACCTCTCTGGTAAGCCAGAACGTAGAGGCCGACTTAGAGGCACTCGGAGAGCTGGTCTACAAAACAGCTTCAGAGTTTCTGGCCCCTTCAACCAGAAAGCACAAAGAATGGTTTGATGAGGCTAGCGGAGACATCAAGCAGTTGTTGGACGAGAAACACCGCCTCCAGAGGCATACCTCATTAGCTCAAAGTCCGCAGACAAGAAAGATACATATTACAACGTATGCAGATCAGTACAGCAGAGACTCTGCCAGATGCAAGACACATGGCTGAGCAACAAAGCTGAGATCCAAGACTATGGAGATATGACATGAAGTACTGTGATGCTTTGAAAGAAGTATACAGAAACTTCATCGGGCTCATCCCCTCTGCACAATGCAGATGGAAATACATTGGTCACTGGCAAGGAGAAGATTCTTGAACAGTGGGTTGAACTCTTTGACAATTTTGAACTGCCCTTTATCTATCAATTGTCTACGCCAGATGCTCATCAACTAAGCAATGGTTGGTCATCCAACCTTGCTTGAGACCCATAAAGCAATACTTCTCTCCAGTGCCAAAGCCCCTTTCTCAGACTCCACCCCAGCTGAGATCCACAAGGAAGGAGCCACAACCTTGACAGAGAAGCTTCACCAGCTGTTCCTACTGATGTAGCAACAAGAGATGATCTCCCAAGATTTCAAAGATGTCATCATCATTCACCTGTACAACCACTAAGGAAACCGTCAGGCCTGCGAAAACCACTCAGGCATATTCTTGCTAGCCGTTGCAGGCAAGTTTCTTGCCCGGATTCTGCTGAACTGCCTGATTGCTCTCCTTGGCCAAGATATTCTACCAGAGATTCCGGAAGGAATGTAGCACCATCCTGCTACAAGAGACGTATGGAACAGAACGCCAATCTCTTCTCCTCTTATGTTGACCTGACCAAGGCCTTTGACACTGTTAACAGAATAGGTATTTGGAAGATCATGGCCAAATATTGAAACCTCAGGAAATTCATGCCTATGGTGCAGCAGTTCCATGACGGCATGCAGGCAAATGTCCAGGACAGTGGAGAGGCATCTCAGTCATTCTCAATTCCCAATTGTATCAAACAAGGTTGTGTCCTGGTACCTACCCTGTTCAGTCTCATGTTCTCTGCGATGCTGACTGACGCCTCCAGAGACAGAGATGTTGGGATCAGCAAGTATCGCACAGATGGTAAACTGTTTAACATCAGGAGGCTCTAAGTGAAAACGGTTTCGACAGACATCATGAGGGACTTCCTATTTGGTAGTGACTGTGCCCACAACACTGGCACAGAATTGGATATACAGCACAGTTCTGAGGGTTCCCAGTGCCAAACTATCAGCACCAAAAAGACTGGGCTCCTACATCAGCCAGCCCCAGGGAAGCCAGATGTTGAATCCAATACCACTGTCAATTTCCAGATACTGAACACAGTATCCAAATTAGCCTGCCTTGTTAGCACACTGTGACAAACTGACACAATAGATGACGAAGTAAACGTCTGCATTTCAAGAGCCAGCTCAGCCGTTAACCGTATGCCAGTGTTTGGAATCGGATGCATCACCACCCAGACCAAGCTGAAAATGTATAGGGCATTTGTGTGTCCCACAGTGCTGTACGTATGGGAAAAGTCGACACTGTACCAACGCCATGCAAGAAAGTTGAGCACGTGTGGAATTCATGATGAACAGATTGCAACAGGAACAACGAAAGGAAGGGCAATAAAACACATGAATATGCCGAAGGCCTTTTCGCTATTTGTCTATGACGAGTTCCAGAAAGGTCAGAGATGCCACAGAGGTCAAAAGAAGCGCTTCATTGAAAGTGTTCAACATCAAGCCTGCCTCTTGGGAACAGACTGCATCAGATCTGTTGCTTGGCACTATATCCACAAAGGTTCTCTGCTGTTTGAAAAAAACGGAGATCGGCAGCTGAGCATAAGAAGCAAGTTGGGAATGCCCGTTTCAGCAACCCTACTGAAGACGTCCCCTTCATCCCCTGTCCCACAAATCAGACTTTACGTTCAAGAATTGGCCTGATCACTCATTTGTGAACGCACAGACAAAATCAGCCCCATGAACGCCCAGATGCCTTAAATGGTCTTCGTCGCTTTCGCTTCGCTTTGATCATTATCAATATTATCAATATTGTTTTTAACTTTTCTTCCTCTGACCCTCTTCCACTTCCAATCAAGCAGCGGCTTTGATGCACGATTGCAGATCAATTTGTTTATCACAGCGAGGTTAGCAGTTTGGGGGAACCCCTTTAGTTTTGTTTTTGCAATTTTCTCTTTTTGCGTACATGCATATGTTGCTTATGATCAGTCATTACGTTGACCTTGCTCATTCATTCGCAATGAATCTGAATTGTTTATGACTATATGTATTGTTGTGTTTATTTATCTCCTCTCACTCTCTCTTACTAAAACCATCCAATCCACCCACCGTAACACACAGACACCCTTACACACGCACACGCGCGCGCGCCGCAAACACACAAACACATTCTCATTTTGTAATTTCGACTTGTGCATCGGAAGCCTCGCACCCGTTGGTCTCGTCTGACACGTGGCAGGAGGTGTAAATGGAGCTAAGCCCACGCAATGCTTGGCCGCAGCTCACT
>NC_091568.1:24036705-24041705 GCF_042767895.1 Penaeus vannamei | reverse complement strand
CCTCCCTCCCTCCCTCCCTCCCTCTCATACCTCCAAAACCATACCATGTTCTTTACGTGCAAATGAATATTTACTATTCATGAAGCTCCTGTAGTCTCGTAAAACGATACACTGCGCCGGTATCCTGATTTGCTCGGCCGATTAAGTTCGCTTGCAGACGTCTGCTCGTGTGCGTGTGCGTATGTGTGTGTGTGTAATACACACACACACGTACAAACAATATATATATATATATATATATATATATATATATATATATATATATATATATAGAGAGAGAGAGAGAGAGAGAGAGAGAGAGAGAGATTATATATATCTATATCTATCTATCTATCATAGAATAGTAGTCTGAGAAATGGATATAGATATATAGATAGATAGATACATAAATGCATACATACATAAATACATACATATTGACACAACGTTTCACATAGATACAGATAGATATATTACTTACGAACCAACATAAAAATACATGTACAGTATACATATCAGAATTCTAACCACAAATAAACAGAACATGGCCAAGCACCCGAGGAATGACAAGCGCTGTGTTCATGAATGTGTCGGCCACGCACCTCCTGTGTTCGCTGAAAATATGCTTGGAGTCTGGATAACGCATGGGGGCATAGCGAGTAAATATGCTTACAATTGTGTATCTACGTTGAAAGACATGATTGAGGGTCAAGCTTTGGGAGACAATAGACCTATGTGAACCTCCTTGAAGGCACCTCTTCCCTTTCTCTCTTCTCTCTCTTCTTGTCCTTGTACTTCCCATCGGGGGTTCGAAAACTCATGTAAGTAGATAAACAGAAGGTATGATGGATGCATGACTGTTTACAGCATCACCTTTACAATATACTTTCATCGTATGCAAAAACTATTATGAAAGTGTTTCTTAAACAAAACTTCCAACTGGATTGCAAAATCGTCGTTTCAGTTAACTCAACTTTCCTACACTTGGGACGTAATTAGTGAAGTCTGCGATATGCATAAATCCATACAGATATAAGCATTTATACACACACAAAGATATATATTTATGTCTATTTACATGCATATGTGCACATGCATACATGCGTGCGCCTGCGTGTGCGCGTGTTAATGTGTGTGTGTGTGTGTGTGTGTGTGTGTGTGTGTGTGTGTGTGTGTGTGTGTGTGTGTGTGTGTGTGTGTGTGTGTGTGTGTGTGTGTGTGTGTGTGTGTGTGTAAATAAATAAATATATATATATATATATATATATATATATATATATATATATATATATATATATATATATATACAATATATATACAAATATATATATACATATACATGCCATGAAAAACACAATACCGTGTTGATAATATGGAAGAAAAACCCACAATGCACAAACTAGATTTATTGATGAAAGTGAGACATACCTTCTACCATGACTCCCCTCCCAATGAGTCTCCTCACCTGCCTGTCCTCAGCCTGCCTTACACTGAGGAGATCTACTCCCTCCGTCGGCCCCTGCAATCTCTTAACTGCAGACTCTCCTTTCGCCAGGTGAATACTCTCCGTCGTAACCTGGTTCACACCTGCCCTCCCTCTACTTCGAAGGTGGGCACCTATGCGGTTCCGTGTGCCTTCTGTGATAAGCAGTATTTTGGTGAAACAGGCGCCAGTCTTACTAAGCATCTGTCTCAGCATAAGTACGCTGTATCCAGGGGACATACCAACAACGCCCTCTTCTGCCATCAGTGGGACACTGGCCATCAGATGGACTGGAAAGCAGCACGCATTCTCTTCCCTTCCGCTGATGTCCATGCCCGCAGACTGGTGGAATCTCTGATTAAGCTGCTGCCCAATTTCAACTTGAACAGCGGTTTCTCTCCTGCCGACAGCCTCCTCGCTTCCCACATCCTTCGTCTCCTCCCTTATCCCCTTCACCCGTCACATAGACCGCCTGATACTTCAACTTGATCTGACCTCCCTTCGCTTCCGTTCTCCTGTCCTCACCTGCCCCGTGATTCCCGAGTGCTTCTCCTCCTTTCCCTCTTACATCGCTTACTCTCCCTTGCCTCTTCAGACCCGAAAATGGAATCGAGGACGATTCCGAAACTGTTGTCTCACTTTCATCAGTAAATCTAGTTTGTGCATTGTGGGTTTTTCTTCCATACATATACATATAGACATATAGACATATAGACATATATACAAATATACATATATATATATACATATATACATATATATATATATATGTATATGTATGTATATGTGTATCTATCTATCTATATATATGTATATATATATATATATACATATATATATGTTGAGATCATTATGTACTCGACATTTAAAAAGGTGCACTTTCTGATTTCAAAGATTCATATCTGTCACTGAAACATTTGTTTACATATTTTCATAAATGTAAAAGCATATCTATATAGCAAAATTTAGTTATAACAAATAGAGCAAATTATAATAGTCATTTATAAATGGTTTGCTTGTTTGAATATTAACAATTCATTTGGGGGAAAGCACCGAGTTCGTTACTTTAACGATTATCCGTCAGACGAGTCATGGCCTTCCTCCATATAACAGGTAAGGTGAGTGCTGGTATTTAAAATCATGTTCTACCCTCATATAATAGATTGTAATGCTTGGTAAGTATATTAATGTAATAGTTAAATCCATTTGTGTTCATCTATGATAATGGAATGGCCACACAGGCCCAGCGTTATAGTAAATCAAGTTAGCGATTGCTGAAAAAAGTTAGAGTCTGTAACGCCAGCTTTCTTCACCAAAATGACCCCCAAAACGCCTATTATTCAGCGCAAAACCAAAGCACCACAAAATAACCACCAGCGAATCACTACCGCAACACGAATTGAAAGTAGCGCAGGTCAGCGAAAATCCCCAAGGGAACACCCGTGATAATTTATGGTGCACTGATATTCATCGACTTACGCCCCTCATACGGTAGTGTAACAGCACTGTTACTCTGGTCGTAAGCCCTCGTGCGTCAAAAAAACACCAGCGAAAGCGGAAAATACAAGTTCGCCGATGATATTGACGAATCGCAGGCGCAAGGCGGCCGTACCACCAGCGTGACAAACGTTGGAGCAGGGTACGACTACCGCGAGAGTACCGATACCTGGCGAATTTTTTGCGCCGATAATTTTAGGGTTGTCCCTTAATTTACCGACGTTTTTTTCCGGGGGTCTCCTCGTCATCAGCGCACCCCAGAGTAAACCGGCGCTCCGTCAGTGCAACACCGGCGCGATTGACGAATGAGTAACTCACCACCAACGTTTGGGCCTAAAATTTCTAAGTCCCATGCGCTACTCTGACGTTAGACCTGTCTGGCTAGGGCATAATCGAGACGAGTCCTGCCCTTCCTCTATGTAAAAGAGGAGAAATGGTGGAGCATGCGGCGAGAAGAACAGCTATAAAGCTTTGTTGCCAGGGGAATATAATGTCAGTTTAGTTATTTTAGTGGTCCATGGATACAGTAACGCAAGTAGTCGCAGGTGACAGTTCCGGAGGGTATCAATGAATAGATAGAGAATGCAATTAGTTATTAGAGCGAAGTGTAAGAGGAAAATTATAAAGATGAAAGAAGGGAAATGATTGACTAATGGCCAAGGTAAGATCATGGAAAGAACACGGTTAGACTGGGTGTGAGGGTCTCGAATCTGTCTGACGTATATTTTTATGTTTATTAAAATGTCATTGATCCATAATTAGAAGGAAAAGGGAGGGTATAGAGAATTAACTTTAGATATAAATTGAATTATTTGAGAATATTACTTATTTGAATTATTATGTTTATAGCTAAGATTTCCATAATGATGTTTCGTTTATTGAATAAAATGTTAAGGGTTTAAGATGTTTCTATGACCGTTATAATATTTGGCACAACTTTAACAGAGGAATGAATCCATTCCCACATCCACGAGCCTTAAAGACCGTTATGCTACACTAACTACAAGATAACGGTACAGTAAGAATAGATTTACATTTAAGTGAAAATTGGCAAATGAAAAATGAAAAAAAAATACATGTATATACCTATACATATATATATATATATATATATATATATATATATATATATATATATATATATATATATATATATATATATATATATATATATATATATATATACATATACATATATATATACATATACATATATATATAAATATACATATATATATACATATACATATATATATATACATATATATACATATATATACATATTTATACATATATATATATACATATATATATATATATATATATATATATACATACACACACACACATACATATATATATATATATATATATATATATATATATATATATATATATATACACATAAACACACACATATATACTTATATACATATATCAGCGCCCTTGTGCCTGACGCCCCTGAAGGCGGCCACGTCGCGGGGGTTACGCGTCGCAGCGAGCGAGCGAGTCGTCGTTCCCATCGACCGCTGACACTGAGCGTCGCAAGAGTATAATTTAGAGTATGTTTCCGTCCAATTTCCTTCCTACCCCTTCTGCGCTCTCCTTTCCTCTCTCTCCTCATTTTTGTCTTCTTTCTGCCTTCCTTTCCTCTTCCCACTCGCAGTCGAAATACTATTCACCAATCTGTTTTCTCAGCTTTCTTCTGGTCTCCCTTTATTTCTTTTCTTAACCCGTGTTTTTCCAATTTCCATTCATTTTCTACCCATTTACCTTTCCTTCTCCACCTCCTTTTCTTATTCCTTTTCGTTCTTCAGCGCCAGCCCCCCTCCCCTCCCCTGCACAGCTGCTTGCCGTGCCAAGTGATCTATAACTCGCGTGCTCCCAGGTTTACACACAAATTGGCGGCCCTTCTGCGCCGTAAATACCACCGGGTACACGCGCAGAATTATATCTATTACAACGCCTAGCATGGGATTTATCTGAATACACAGAAATACATACACGCGAACGCGCGCGCACGCACACATGCACATTTACG
>NC_091568.1:23978812-23981312 GCF_042767895.1 Penaeus vannamei | reverse complement strand
GGGATTGATTCGAGGCTCGGGGTACGATAAAAGGCAGGGGGTGAGGGACTGGGGTTGGAGGGGTGGGGGGGTAGAATGGCAGGGTGTGGGAGAGCGATGGAGTTGGAGAAGTGGGGGAAGAAGCATAAAAGGTGGACATGAAACGGGAAGGGAGAAGAAAGGCTGACTGGGAAGGGGGGGGGGGTAATTCGGCGTACACTTTTCTGCATTCGGATAAACATTTGTGTGTGTGTGAGTGTGTGTAAGCGTATGTGTGATAGTGAGTGCGTGTGTATGCGTGAGTGAGAGAGTGCGTGTGCGTGTGTATGTGTGTGTGCGTGTGCGTGTCTGCGCATGGGAGTGATGTAACTGAATAATAAAGCATTATTCAATTTGTTTACTCTTTTCTCAACCGTAAAAGCCCCATTCGACCCGAGCAGACCCGGGATTTCAATTAAGTAACAAGCAGCCTAATTGCCCCATCCTGTGCCTGAAATTGCCTTCGAATGGCCTTTTCAACAGATATCTTATAACAGTCCTCGGAAAAGCTACAGCAGGGATTAATTACAAACCAATTACCATGGTTGACTGCCAACTCAACCCACCTTAATTCCTTGCGAATATCAATTCATCATCATGATTGCCGTACCTCATTCCCGAGTTCCTTTCGCGCCGGGCGATCGCGCGCTCTCCACTAGCCATTAAATACGCGAGAATAATCCTAATGTGGATATCAAATAATGACAATGAAATGATAATGACAATGATCTCAATGGTAATAATCATTAATAATAGTGATATTAATAGTAATAATACTAATAATAATAATAGTAATTATAAAATAGTGGTAATAGTAATAGTAATAATAATAATTATCATACTAATAATAGTAATAGTAGTAATGGTAATGGTAATGACAATATATGGTAATAGTAAAAGTAATAATAATGATAATGATCATGATAATAATAATAATAATAACAAAAAAAAAATACAATAATAATAACATCGGCCCCTTCTCTCTCGCCGACCTTCCCCTTGGCCTTTCTTCGCGAACGTCCACGTCCTCATCACCAAGCTCGCTCGCGCCGCGCTTCCCTTCGACGCAACCGGCTCCTTGACACCGACGAATTTATTGACCGTAAAAATCAGGTTAAAATTTTGGTCCAGCGACGCGAAAATATACAACCCGGACTTGCGCGTTTACCTTTTCGAGTTTCCCTTGAACGCAGAAAAAGAGGGAGGCGAGGGAAATGAGGCTCATGAGCGAGCCTCGAGGACGAAAACGATGCCGGTCGGGCCGGCCTCATTCTTCCCGAGGAATACGGTTGGTATCTTTGAGTATTAATGGTGCTGCTGGCGGCCATAAACAACAAAATCATAATGATAATGATAACAACAATGATTCTGCCGGCGGCAATAAAAATAAAATAATGATGAAAGTGATGCCGCTGGCGGTGATGGAAATAAAATAATAATAATGATATCAACAATACTACTGCTGGCGGTGAAGAAATCTACAATAATGATGATAACAAAAATGATGCGGCGATAAAAATAAAATGACGTAAATGATGCCGCTGGCGGTGGTGAAAAGCAAAATAATAATGATAATGATAATAATAATACTGCTGCTGGCGGTGATCAAAATAATATGATAATGGCAATAACAATACTGCTGCTGGCGGTGATCAAAATAATATGATAATGGCAATAACAATACTGCTGCTGCCGGCGACAAAACATAAAATGATGATAATAACAATGATACTGCTGGCGACGATAAAAACATTAATGGTAACGATAACAATGAGGCTGCTGGCGGTGATTAAAATGAAGTGATTATAGTAATAAGGATAATAATCATGAATTGGCGGTGGAAAATACATAACATTTAAAGAAGTACTACACTAATACAAACGAAAAATATAATCACAGCAATATTATGAATGTTGATAACACAAACATTAGAATAATACTTATAATAGCAGCACCGATAAAAACGTAATTGTATTAAAATAAATTAGAAAAATACGTAACTATAACAAATCAATAATAACAATGATAACAAATACAAAGGCAGTAATAGCAGACGCAATTCCAACAATAACACTAATAAACATAAACATGGAAGGAAACACTTAGAGTCGACATCCTACTTCGTGCAGTCAACGCCCAAAAGCACTCAAATGCTCCCTTCACCTCAGCCGGAAATGGGGCAGCAACACCACACTTCGATTGTTCGAATTACAAAACAAGGATGAATTTAGATAAGGCATCTTCGCCTCATTCCGAAAAAACTGCAATTTTCGTTAGACAATCGGTGCCGTCAGACTATCTTTCTGCAAGTAACTACTGCAAAGGAAATCAAGTCGACATTAGGGCCTTTCACCAACCCAAGAGAGAATAGTGACCAAAGGATTCGAATCCTGATCGCTGTGTCGGTTCCTCTCGGATGGCATCGGGGGAGAAAATGGGAGGGTTAAGAGAAGATAAGAAAGATAAGAAAGAATGAATATAG
>NC_091568.1:23918812-23921312 GCF_042767895.1 Penaeus vannamei | reverse complement strand
TAAGTAAAATTAGTGCCAGTACCCATCTTACTTTCTTCACATGTGGATTCACTTTTATTCTGTGTGCTTAAATTGAAAAGTTTTATATTTGTCAAACTTGGCAGGTTTGAACTGCTGAATTACTTCCTAAGTTGCTTCTTATTGCTACAAGGATTACCCCAAGACCTAGACGGTACAGTTTGAATAACTTCATTAATATAAGTTGTTAAATTCCATAGTCTGCTTTGCATAACGTAAATTTTATAGATTTACCCAAATATGAAAATACGTGACACGAAGGGCACTCTCTTAAGATATATTTACTCACTAAAGTAATATATTACAAAATGCTAAATATACTTTGTAATTTGGTCATTTTAAACTTTTTATCTCTGCATCCCACCCTCACCATATATTTTGGCTCCTACAAAAAGAGATGTTACGATTGAAATTTTTTCCTCTAAATTGCATTTATACAGTCACTGGTGTATTAATACAGAATCACTGCTGCATTCCTAAAATGTCTTTAAAATGCTTTAAATCACTAATTGTAACACCAAAATCTTAAAGATGTGTTTACATCATTAACATTTCCCCGATATAAAACAAAATACACGTCTTAGAGCAAAGATTACAGTCCTGAAATATCCTGGCAGCAAGTATGTAGATAAAAAATACATAATCTATGAGACAACACATTTTACCCAAGTATATTTTCTTCAGAAAATGTCTCGGTAGATCGTCTGTGGCACAAATGTTGTCGCACAATTGTGAAATCACAACTGCTTTTGAGCTGAAAAAATAACGATTATGAACAATCAATGTCTCTTGTGTATTTACCTGATATTCAAATGACGTGACTGAATTATTTATCTATTCTGTGGAAAGTTTGGACGCTAAAGACGAAGACTGATACAGGCGTCCCCGAACGCGCGCACGCACGCATGAACAAACAAACAAACACACCAATGTATAAGTAATATCCTTCCAATACATGAAATTTACAGAAAAATGTCACCCAAAGAGGAAGGTTGTCCACTAATCTCGGACATCCTGGACAGTCTTTCCCACTTGGAAGTCAACGTTGCCTAAGCGAGCAACCAAGTTCTACCTTTGTGTCCGAAACATGAAAATGGAAATCGAAAATGACGACCAGTACATTCCCTACGGTGAGTGATGACTCTGAAACTGGATGGGAACAGCCGTTGAAACAAATACTTGTAGGGTTTCGAGTATGGAATCGATGAGAGGCCCATTGTAAAATGAAAAAAATAATATTTACGTTACTTTATTCTATAGAACAGAATACAATAATAATAAAAAAAAACGCAGCATTTGAATGAAAAAAAAGCTCTCTGTCATAAGGGCTTAGTTCTAGACGTTAAAAGATAGGAAATGAATCAGAAACAACAGACCATTTATACCCAAAATACCTACAAGCATATCCAATGCAAATGAAAGCACACGAGCAAGCACGAGATCGATATCGAGCGCATGTGGGTTTGACTGAACACGGAAGGACGAGAGCTCAATCGTCAATCGAGATTCCGGAATTACTAAAAAGAATTGTTGGAGTAAACTTCGAAGCGAACCGAATGATCTACAGAAAAAATGGAAGGAAAGGAAGGAGAGAGAGAGGGAGGGGAGTGAGTGAGTGTGTGTGAGAGAGAGAGAGATGGGGGGGGAGTGAGTGAGAGAGCGAGAGGGGGGGGGCGTGAGAGAGGGGGAGGGAGAGGAAGGGAGAGAAAGGAGAGGGACCGATCAACCGATCTCACATCCTGAACATGACAGCTGACCACCTCTCTTGCGCCAAATCATATGTCGATCTTATATAAGCAGAAAAAAAGTATGAATGAGAATGAATACATTCACATTCATACCTTTCCTATATTTGTCAGACAGAAAACTATTTACATAAACAGATACTTAGCTGCCGAATCAGCCGCATTACTTTTAAGATAATCATTAATTTCAAAGGACAGGTGAAAAGACCATTGAAAAAAAATCGAAAGCAAAAATACATTAATAAAGAATATATAACGAGAAGAAAAAGTTGAAAAAAAAATAAAAATAAGCAGAATAGAATCAGCATCGACAACTAAAACTTTTCAATCTTACACTCCCCTGCACCGAAATAAAAACTATGAAACGCTCCCCGCTACAGTCCGAGCGAGTTTTGTGTGTGCAAAAGCGGTGATCATAAATCCACGCTGATAGATTGTTCATTTCCATTCATCTTTAGCCTATCGAAGGAGCAGTAAACCAATTGTCGAGCCATCCATCAGGCCACCTCGCCTCATCACTCACACGTCACAGAAACGCTCGCTCGCTCTCTCTCGCTCCCCCCCCTCTCTCTCTCACTCCCGTATCAGCATGGCTAGTGTTGCTAGTGGAAGTGGATCCCATAAGTGGGTAAGAAGTGATGGAAGCGTAGACATGAGTGACGAGAATGGATGCGAGCGGGAGAAGAGGAAGAAGAACGACGGAAACGAAGCAGCAGACCAGAATGTTGCCGGTGTGA
>NC_091568.1:23891312-23896312 GCF_042767895.1 Penaeus vannamei | reverse complement strand
GTGTGTGCATGTGTGTGTACATGTGTGTGTGTGTGTGTGCATGTGTGTGTGTGTGTGTGTGTGTGTGTGTGTGTGTGTGTGTGTGTGTGTGTGTGTGTGTGTGTGTGTGTGTGTGTGTGTGTGTGTGTGTGTGTGTGTGTGTGTGTGTGTGTGGTAAAAGATGCATACTAATCTACGAAGCTTACAGGGGTGTATATATGCATATTTAACTTAATATTTTCTGATAACAGATCATTTCCAGACAAGTTTATTTCAGGAGAGCATCATGAACATTAGTCTAAAACCTTTTCGAAATGTGGAACCCAAGTGCAAAAAAATAGAGTAAAAAGTTGCACGAGTACTTAACTATCATTATTAACAACGTGGAAAATCTTTGCGTTAGATTTTGGTGCAAATATACCATGCGAAGAGCCAAAGGCATTTTTACACTGAAACAAAAATCAGTGCATAAGAATAAAGAATGAGAAGTAGATAAAACACATTTAGTCTACGGTACAAATTACCCAAATATCATATTTTCGACGGTAAACAGTGCGCTTCAGCCTGTAATTCAGTGGACAGGACCGCTGAACCCATCGCCATGCAAGAGGCACAAAATGACGGTGATGCCCAGGTGGGTGACACCGCTGCTGACCAAGGAGGTGACGGCTTCACGTTAGTGGGCCAGAAAAAGAGAAAGAAAAGAGAGCCCACTAACTCCAGCAAGACGTCACTCGCACCGAGGAAAGACTACGTCCGTCTCGCCTTCCCTGAAGGCACCACGAAAAAAGAAAAAATGAAATGGCTACAGGACCTTGGCAACCCCTCTTCGAACCTGAGGGGTAAACCCATTGACCTTGTGAGAGGGGACACGCTCTCCTCGCCATATATCTATGTCGCCCGCTCCCAGCAGAGCTATATAGAAAACCTTACCGGGGGACTTATTGGAGGTATTACCTTCAAATCATGCGATGAAAAGAAGAAATCGGAAAAATATGACGAATACCTCGTCACACATTATAACAAGGACCTTGACCTTGATAATGCATATGCACTCGATGGAGTCCACAAGGCCATTCGAGTGTCCAAGGATGGCCAACCATTAAACCGAATCCGCATCGTATGGAAAGGAGAGCAACCCCCTCCAAGTACATACAATTTCTTCGGAAAATACATGCCCACCAGCCACGTGCGGCCGTGGAGGGCATCCCCCGTCATATGCTACAACTGCATGGGAAGCGGCCATGTAGCTAAGTATTGCAAGGATAAGGCACGCTGCGGAGCATGTGGCGAGCAACACAGTGCCAAGGAGTGTCCTCGCAGTGCTGCAGGGCGAGAGCCTGCTGCAGATGCACCGAGCTTCGTCCCATCCTGCTTCAGGTGTGGGAAGGCAGGTGTCACTGCCTGGCACTGGGGGTGCACAGCCCTCCCTGCTCTGGCACCTCCCCCCCCTCCTCCTGTGGCCGCAGCACCGACCGCGAGTGCCCAGCGCGGCCCTCCCTGCCCTGGCCCCTCCCCCCCACCCACTGTGGCCCCGGCACCGACCGCGAGTGACCAGCGCGGCCCTCCTAACCCAACCCGCGGCCAGCGTGCCGGGGGAGTGCCCAGCCGTGCCGTGTGTGACGTCACCAGCCGCAGAGACTTCCCGGGGCTGTCGGCGAGTGGGGAAGCAGAGGTAGCCGAACTGCGCGACACGGTTGCGTTGTTGAAGGAGCAGGTTGACAAGATGATGCTAATCATCACAGAGCTCAAGACCGCGACCCCCCTCCCCCCCCAGGCGCCCGCCGAGGCGGCCGTCCCTCACCCTCGGGCAGGGATGACCGCAGGCCTGGCCGGGGAATCCCCCGCAAAACCATGTGGAAGAAGTGACGTCACGCCAGCTGACCATAGTGACATAAATGTGCAGGAGCTTTTAAAGGAAATCAAAGCTCTGAGACAAGAAAACAATAACTTGAGACAGGACAAGGAAAAAATGAACAGGGACTGTCATTGCCGAGACACTAGTGCTGCTATTAGTGTTAAAGAAACGAGCGAGCAGATACGATGTCATGACATCAGTGCTGATAACCAGAGTGGGCGTGTCAGCGCTGACAGCAGCGACGAACACTACCACGATCCCTGCAGCACCGAGTCAGACGAGGAGTCCAGTGACGTCACCAGCCCCCCAGGTACACCCGGCACAACAACCGAGGGGACTACTGTGCTAAGAAGTGGGACAAAGCTAAGACCTAATATCTGACATGGTTAAAAGTACTTTTAAGCTTAGGACAATCATCTGTAATAGAATGTACATTATTCACGAAGTTATATGTTTCTTATGTGAACCTAAATTCCGTAATATCAATGGATATAAGCGCATGAAGTACAGATTACATAATAATACACTACTCACATATGGATAGACACACAATTAAATTCATATCATGGAATATGCGTAGTATTAAACCTAGGCTGAGTGACCTAGAGTTTTATATTCGTAAATATAATATTGATGTGATTTGCGTGCAAGAACCTTTTGCTGCTGCTGCTAAAATGAAAATTGCACCTTCAATTAAGGGATATCATTCTTATGTGAATACAGCCATGACTGGATTGTTGACATATGTGAAGGTAACATTGCCACATAAATTAGTTAAAAAATCCGAGAACACTGATGTTCAATTTCATCATTTAAAAATTCAGACTGCCTCTGGGTATTTTTCACTATATAATATATATGCCAGATCGTCAAAATTTCTGGCTGTTTCTTTACCCAATTTTCACAACCAAGGCACGTTATGCATGGGCGACCTTAATGCAAGGCACCCACACTTTGGAGACAGCCAGCGTAATAGTAATGGGGAAGAATTCAAACATTTCATTAATAGTAGATCACTAACAGTATATGACACAGAAATAGAAACTCATTTGGGAGGTGGCAGGTTAGATTACGTATTTGGCAAAAATCTAGTTCATGGTAATGTCTGTACTTCACTGGTACGAGAATTAGTTAGTGACCACTTTGCAATCCGAACTGACTATACTGTTGACAGCAACTCAGCCCCTAAAACACCTAGGCTTAGAATAATCATCCCACCGGGCCTGGAGCATCACTTCAAGGCACGTGTCTTTGATTGGTACAACACATATGAAGTAACAACAGTTGAAAATTTCTCTCAGGATTTAATCAAAGTTGTCACTGACTACTATAACACATGGGTCTGTTCACGAAAACTCTCGAAGAAAAAGAGCCCCCAAGCCCCCCATGCTCCGAGGTGGATCAATGACCCAATTCTAGCCAAGGAACATCAACGAGTTCAGGAGCTTGCCAATTGCTATAAAGATAACAAGACGTCAGACAATCTTAATCAGTTTCTTAAAGCCAATAAAGAATTCAGAGAACTAAAAACTGAGATTCGTAGTAAACACTGGGAACAATTTTTGCAAAGCATCAATAGTCAAACTTCCATGGCTGATGTATGGAGAAAGATTAATAGGCTGACAGGTAAAGCTCCCACAACACCGCAGTTTCACAGCCCACAAGAACAGGCTAATATGCTACTGGAGCAGTGGGCTGAAAACTCTCAGCTGAGCTCACTTCCACAAGGGATAAAAGACCATCTCGACAAGTCAAAAATAGATAGGAAATTCAATATAGCAGTAGCCTGTGCTGCTATTGACCCATCCGACTTTGCCGAAATAACCGAGTGGGAACTGAGAAATGCCCTTGTGAAAGGCAAGGCAACAGCCCCTGGAGAGGATGGCATTACTTACAGTGTTCTTCGCCTCATTGCGCAGGTGCCAGGCAACCCACTCTTACACCTGTATAGACTCAGCCTATCACAAGGAATCCTCCCAAGCTCCTGGACTAAAAGTTTAATCATCCCTATACCCAAATCCAACACTGACAAATACAGACCAATTTCCTTGACCTCCTGTCTGTGCAAAGTACTTGAGAGAATAATTCTGAACAGACTCATGTACCGTATACATGCTAAGTTATCCCCCAGACTGTATGGATTTCTCCCAGGACGTAGCAGTCAGCATTGTTTTGCAGAATACTTAACAAACTCAATACCAGGCATGCAAACCGTATTTCTTGATCTTCAATCTGCCTTTGATATTGCAAACAGAGAAATGATCCTTGAGCAACTAGCTAGCTTTGGTATTCAGGGAAAACTGTTAACATGGATTCAAATGTATCTATCCAATCGATCGGCTCAGGTTTTCTTCAGGGGTGTTAAGAGTATTCATGCAAAAGTGTTTGAACTCGGCACACCTCAGGGAGGCGTACTTAGTCCCATGCTATTTAACATCCTAATGCATAGATTACTAGGCGATATACCACTTGAGGGCAGTGACTCCATTATTTGCTATGCCGATGATATTTGCATTAAATCCTCATCCGAGGAGAGAATGCAACAGATCCTTGATGTGCTTTCAGCAAGGGCTACAGAGTGTGGCTTGATAATATCGACTGAAAAAACCAAGGCACTTAACCCTAAAACAATCCCTCTGCCAAGGTTTCACATCAATGACGTTGAGCTAGATCTCTGTCACCAATACAAATATCTCGGGGTGGCTGTTAATGATGCAGAGTTCATACAAAACCTGAAGAAAAGGCTGTGGGAACGTCTGAAGCCACTTAGGACACTTGTCGGCAAAGACCATGGTATTAATGTCAATATTGCTAGACTCTTTTACCTGTCATACATACGGTCGGTCATAGATTATCATGCATTGCACCTAGTATTATACAAGGAATCAGAGTTGGCTAGTTTAGAAATTGTACAAAATGAGGCCATGAGGCTTATTCTCGGCGCTCCTAAGACAACGAGGATTGTGAATATGAGATCAGAACTTAATTTGCCGTCTGTCTATGAAAGAATATTATACATAAACACCACTTTTAGCGTCAAAGCAATAAGAGAACCCCTCTATTGTACAGAGTTCCAAAGACAACTAAAACATAGAATAGTGGAGCTAACTTTGAATGGCAACATCGATTCAAATTCAAATCCATGGCAACAAGTAACATGTAA
>NC_091568.1:23863812-23871312 GCF_042767895.1 Penaeus vannamei | reverse complement strand
ACTCAAATTAGAAATGAACACTCTGAACAGTTCCTACAAAGCATTAACAATAACATTACAATGTCTGAGGTATGGAAAAAAAAAATTAATCCTCTTTCAGGCAAACCAACTAATTCTCCACAGTTTCATAGTCCTCTTGCACAGGCAGATATGCTCCTTAGTCAGTGGGCTGGTGCATCCAAATTGAGCTCACTTCCCACAAATATTCAGAATCACCTTAATCAGTCTAAAGCTGCACGGAAATTTGCTATAGAGATTGGATGTTGATTCCGACATTTTTGACTGCTGAGATTTGTGAGTGGGAAATGAACAATGCACTAAGCAAAGGCAAGGCGTCCGCCCCAAGTGAAGGTACCTGGTAATCCCCTTTTGCACCTGTACAGGTTGAGCTTGTCACAAGGTATTCTACCTGACTCCTGGACGCGTAATCTAATCATCCCTATACCTAAACCAAACACTGATAAACACCACCCAATTTCGCTAACCTCAAAGTCCTAGAAAGGATAATTCTAAACAGACTCAGGTACAGGTTACAAGGTAAATTATCTCACAGACTGTACAGATTCTTACCGGGACTTAGTACACAACATTGCTTTGCAGAGTATTTTTCAAGCTCTAATCCAGGGGAGCACACTATTTTTCTTGGTCTTAAGTCAGCTTTTGACATTGCAAACAGAGAAGTTATTCTAGAACTTTGGCAAGCTTTGGCACACGAGGTAAATTATTAAGCTGGATTAGAATGTATCTTTCTAACAGATGTGCGTTTCTTGTTCTGGGGAGTGAGGAGTTCCACCTCACAGCCCTTTGAACTTGGGACGCCACAAGGAGTTCTCAGCCCTATGCTGTTCAATGTCCTTATGCACAAATTGGTGACAAATATTCCACTTGGGGATGGGGAATCTATTATATGTTATGCTGATGACATATGTGTCAGTGCATCAGCATATGAAAGAATGCCAAGAATTCTCGACGAACTTGCAACAAGGGGTCATGAGTGTGGATTAGTCATCTCTGCTGAGAAAACAATGGCTCTCAACCCGGGCATTATACCCCCACCCACGTTTCACATAGGAAACCAGGAGCTTGACATGTGTCATAAGTATAAATATTTCGGGGTGAACGTAAATGATGCAGACCTGATCACTTCTCTGAAGAGACTCTGGGAGAGATTGAAACCACTGAAAATCCTCGTCGGAAAAGGACATGGCATCAATGTTAATCTCGCTAGGCTGTTTTACTTGGCTTTTATAAGGTCAATTGTAGACTACCATGCACTGCACTACTGCAATACAAGGACTCAGAAATAAATAGTTTGGAGATGGTACAAAATGAAGCTATGAGAATTATCCTCGGCGCCCGGAGAACAGCAAGGATAGTGAACATGAGATCAGAGCTAAACTTACCATCCATTTATGATAGAATAATATATATTTGCACTCTGGGGTCAAAGCTCTGAGGGAACCCTTGTATCTCACATATTTCCAAAAACAGCTGCATCATAAAATTGCGCAAGCAGACAAGGCTAATCAGACACACAAGCGTTCTCTGGTACACAAAATCTGTGATTACCAAGCTTAACGTCCCCATAAGATACCAAAAGGTCGATCCATTCATAGTTTTTTGTGATTCTCAAAGCGCTCTTCGGACACTAAGTTCTTTCAAAACAGATATTGATGAGGAAATTGTGAACTGCATTAAGCGTAACGTAACCTATTCAAGAGAGCGCAATTTCAACATTCAATTTGTATGGATATCATCTCCTGTTAGTATATACAAGCATGAACATGTAGACAAATTGGCGAAAGAGGCCTGTAGCAAAGATATTGTAAATATAGATCATGGGATGCCTCTTCCCAGGGTTGCACATATATTAAAAAGTTCTCATAATGAAGAACTGATAGATCTGACGAGTTCACAAAGGCCTGAAATTTGTAGTATAAGGCACTACGATCAGTATAGAGATTGTAAACCCTCTATGGGGGGCACCGAAGTAAAACCAGACAATGTGACGTGGTTATTGCCACAATACGTTTAGGTTATAGAATGTACTGACAATTACAAGGTGCAAGAAGTGCAGATGAATCTAGATGTAGACTGTGACAAGGAAAATAAGCGAACGCTTGAGCATTATATCTCGGAGTGTCATGTGATACAGCCTTTCAGACCACCTAACATGAGGTATAAAGAACTATGTGATTATTTTATAGCATCTGATACATTGGAAGATATACACATGCTATATCCTAATTTTACTATGTAAAACTATCATAATCATAGAACACACCACAGAACACTTTTATGTAAACACAAAGGCAAAGGTAGATCAAAGGTAATATACGTTTGTATGCTGTATGACATATTTCCATTTTAGCATGTATAATTACTGTAATCTCAGAATACTGTACTCTGTAACACTGTAATCACGATTGCCCACGCCTGAGCAGTTAGCCAGGGTGGTAAATAAACTTTACTTAACTTATAAATAACAACTACCATGTATAATTACTGTAATCACAGAATATTGTACTCTGTCAAATGTAGATGAATATATGTAACACTCTGTAATCACAATTGCACACCCCTGAGCAGTTAGCCAGGGTGGTAAATAAACTTACTTAAATTAATAACTGTACTTGCTTCAGCAGTACATATGCTAAAATTGGAGCGATACAGAATTCTATAACAGTTCTAAGCCTAGTAACACGAACACAGGGCGTTGACAGGATTCCTCTCGTTTTGCATGATGACACGGGAATAAAGCCTTCGACCTGGGTCGGCCTTTTACTCAGTGCATGTGGTGTGTAGGTGCACCATCACCAAATTCTGTCGGATATCAAGGTCATGGCATGTAGAAAACTGCGATAAATGAAAATTACGAATAATGAGTGTAGTACCAAAGTCCCAAGGTGCTGTACGAGCCCTGGGCAGTATCTGGGTAACAGCACGGCCTGGCACTCGCACCCTCCCCTTGCCCGACCTTATGGGATAAATCACCCCAAAGACGGTCAGCCACCCCTCACTGTCCTACCATGGAGGGGGAAGGGGACATCCTCGGGGCCACCGCGTTGCCAACTACCCCTTCAACCCCCCAGCTTATGGGAGGGATTGATTCCACTGAGCAAAGGGATATGAATAATAATGATACACCTACCGAGCCTGACGCTTAAACACGTCAAGACAAAAAAAGAAAAGAAAATGGAGACATCACGTGACTTCAGCAACTTGAATGACGAACCAACAAGAGAAAGGACCAACCACCGCTAACCCATCGCCCCCTGGGACTGGTACATCCGACTAGCCTTTCCTGAGGATAAGTCTACGGCAGATAAAATCAGGAGGATGAGGGAGGTCAGCCAGCTGTCGCCCCTCCAAGAGCAAGGCCCACTGGATATGGTGCAGGGAAATGGAGATCATTGCGCTAAATTTACGTACGACGGGATCAACAAAATTACGTGGACTTGATGATCATTGTCACAGGGATTTTCCTCAAGATCAAGGACGAGTATTAGCCAAGAAGCAAAATATGCAAGGAATACCTGGTTACCAGGTTTCCGAAGGAGGCCTCTGCAGATGAAGTAATGGATCTACATGAACGGACTACCCCTGAACATGATCATTATTGTATGGAGAGGAGTGCAGCCGCCACCAACTGAACATTTCTTCGGAAGGTACATAGAGCCGAGCTCTATTCAACCGTGAAATTCAGAACTTGTGACCTGCTAACTATTGCAGGAAAGAAACAGCTGGTTTCTGTGCAGAAGCCCACCAGACAAAGGACTGCCCCGCAAAAACATTACGAAGACGCCATCACACACTAATACTAGGATACCATCGATGATTCATCTGAAAATAGGGATGACAGTGAAAATAAGGCAGGTGATGTGCACGGAACAGACTGTAGGAAAACTCAAAAAATTATAAAAAGTACGAATTATACGTATATCAATATAAGAAAAATGCGCAAACCTTTGCACATAAACAAGAAGCAACAGAGGTAATGCTATGCAAGACATAGGCAAATTAAAAAGCTTAATAAAAGATTTTACCAATCAGCTCATAACAGGGTGTGATAGGGATGAAGAACACATTTACTTTTTTGGAATATACCTGGTATCAACTGAAGAATCAATGACGTGTTTTACTATATCCATACTGATAATGTTGACATCTGTTTACAAGAGGCCTTCACATTAGCAGCTAAATTAAAAACCGCCCCTAGAATTAGGGGGGTACCACTCCTATACGAACACAGGAATGACAGGTCTATTGACCAGTGTTAGTAACACCATACTGCATAAGCTGGTGCAGAAATCTGATGATAGTAATATGTACTATCAGCACTTACATATTCGAACAGCCTCTGGATTTTTCTCTCTGTACAATGCATGCGGAAGGTGATTCACTGCCCTGCTTTCAGAATCATGGCACAATATGCATTCAACATTTGGAGATAATGTAATGAAAATGGCAAAGAACTCAGATATTTTGTGAACAATAGATCTATGACCGTATAATACAGGCAGGGAAACACTCGTGGAGGGGGACAGATTAGATTATGTAATAGGAAGGGATCTTGTGCTTGGTAACGTCATGCTTGCAACAGAGCTTTGCAATAGTAACTGATGTGTAGGAGTATAACAACAGTACGATGTGAAGTACGACAACGGTACAATATCCTCGGGGAATCCAGGCAACATGTGTTCAAGACTGGTTGGGGGGAAAGAGGGTAAGGTAGTGGGGTGGAGGGAAAGCAAGGCGGGGGGGGGGTTGTAGACGGTAAGGAAGTGGGGTGTGGGAGAGGAGGAAAGGGGGAAGGAACGAGTAGTAGGTGGTTGGGGAGTGATGTGGGAGGGGGGAGTAGTAGCTGCTGATAATAGTCATTCCGCAAAATAAAACAGGCTTGAAATTTCTATTCCTCCTTACATTGAACAATACTTGAAATCAAGTATTCATGACTGGTATAGTGAATACACATTAAGTAGTGTTGACAAATTCTCTATGCTCTATGGATATAATGAAAGTGGTTACTGCTTACTACAAAACCAGAGTCTACCCAAAGAAAACTCTAAAGAACAATAACTCACAATCCTCAAAACAACCTAAGTGGGTCGGTGACCCACGGGAACAAAACCAGTTTACGATGCTTATTGACCATATCCGTGACAACCCTATTCACTTTCTCAAGGCTGACAAAATCTACGGGAATTAAAACACACATTAGAAATTTCCCTGACTGGGCTAGCACTACGCAAACTGAGTTGGCAGGAATGCTCATAGCCACCGAATTTCTATTAAGTCAAGGTTCAGGAGTCATTTTCTGCGACTCACAGAGTGCTCTCCAGGCATTGAACACACTAGACAAAGGTGCAGGAAATATTGCAAATGACATAAGGATAAATGTGTATCGTGCAAAAGAACGAGGCCATGATATACGTTTTGTGTGGATACCATCGCATGTTGGAATCCCCAGGCATGATCATGCTGACCGCCTAGCAAAATCAGCATGTGACAAGCAAAGTGTTGATATAGATCTTGGAGTACCTCTTGCTCGGATTTCACACATCATTAAAACTTCCTTCAAAGAGGACTTGTCTGACTTGATTAATTCTCAACGGCCTGAAAGCTGTAGCATAAAGCACTATGACAGGTTTATGCAAGATGTTTTCATCTATGGTTTATACAAAACAAGAACAAGACAGTGTGATATTGTGACCGCAAGAATCAGGCTGGGATATAGATTGTACTGGCAGGTCAGTACAGCCTGTAATGTTGAAGAAACGAAGTGTAAATTATGCAATGAAGAATATAAGTGAACACTTGTACATTATATCTCAGAGTGCCATGTAATACAGCCTTTCAGACCACCTAGCATGAGGTATGGAGAACTATGTAACTACTTCATATCATCTGATGTCTTGGAAGATATAATTATGTTATATCCTAAATTTGGAATGTAGTATCACATGACCACATATCAAATGTTACATTGCCTTTCCACGCCCAAGCCGTATGCCGGCTTGACAGATGAGTAGATAAATTACTGATCGTTCTTTTCCTTTAAATGATATATTTTAGACCGTAATAATTTTATGATATAGATTTATTCTGTAATAATATTATATAATGCTTTGACCATGTATCAAATGTACTACAGCTTGCCCACGCCTGTGCAGTTAGCCAGGGTGGTAAATAAAGGACTAAACTAAACTAAAAAAAACCTACAAAGCATTAATGATAGCACCTCCATGTCAAGCATTGGTATTCGGGGTAAATCATTGGGTTGGATTAGAATGTATCTTTCTAACAGATATGCTCGAGTTCCACTTTACAATCCTTTGAACTTGGGACGCCACAGGGACGAATTCCCAGCCCTATGCACTTCAATGTCCTTTTGCACAAGCTGGTGGCAAATATTCCACTTGGAGATGGTGAATCCATTATATGTGATGCTGATGACATATTTGTCAGAGTATCATTACAAAGAGAATGCAAAAAATTCTCGACGGACTCACAAGGGCTCATGTGTGTGGTGGATTAATCATCTCCGCTGAGAGAACATTGGCTCTCAACCCATGCATTATACCCATACCCACTTTTCACATACGAAACCAAGGGCTTGGCATGTGCTACAAGTATAAAAATCTCGGGGTGAACGTAACTGATGCAGACCTAATCATTCCTCTAAGTCACACATAAAATCTACGTGAGCATTACAAAGCTTAACATCCCCATAAATAAAATACAAAAAAGGTCGATCCATTCCCCCATGGGGATAAAAATCATCCCTGATTGTGCACCTTACATATTTACTGCAAAAAAACGGTGCATCTAACTGTGTGTTAACGGTAAAGAAACAAGGAATCTATGTGCGATGTGTACGAGTGTTACGATGACGGATCCGTACAGTACGGAATTAAAGCTGGTTGTGCTCACGCTGAATACAAATATGGAATACTGTAACATCAAGTTAATATGAGTGCAAAATTGGGCCCGCACTACCCAAATGGAGTTGGCAGGTATACTCCTTGCAATAGAATTCTTAAATGTCTCGGGTCTCTGGAGTAGTCTGTGTCTCTCAAAGTGCTCTTCGGACTGAAGTTCTTTTAACATAGATGGCGACGAGGAAATTGTAAACTGCATTAACATAATGTAATGCAAGAGAGCGCAACTTCAACATTCAATTTGTATGGATACCATCTCATAATATACACAAGCACGACCACGTAGACAAATTGGTGAAAGAAGCCTGCAGCAATGATATAAACACAGAACTTGGGATGCCTCTTGCACACATATTGAAAAGTTCTTATAAGGATAAATTGGTAGATCTGACGAAGTCACAGGGGCCTGAAGGCTATAGCATAAGGCACTACGATTAATATATAGAGAACAAGCCCTCCTATGGATGACACCGAAGTAAAACAAGACAAAGTGACGTGGTTATTGTCAGAATAAATTTATGTTACAGAATGTACTGGCAACTGCATGATGCAAGAGGTG
>NC_091568.1:23851312-23853812 GCF_042767895.1 Penaeus vannamei | reverse complement strand
AGATATAATAATAAATGTCATTATTTGACATACCTTTAAACATCTGAAGTACACACGAAAGTTATCTTATAAACACTGACAGACTGGCCTGCCACCCTAAAGCTATCAAGTTAGGATTTTATTTGGTAACAGTGTAGCGAATTCAAATATAACGATATAAAACCAAATTGGTAAATAAACAATGTTAAAAAGGGTCTAAGCAAACTTCGTCACTCATTCAAATACTTAAAATGAAGTGCATAAGCTTATGAAAAAATATTGTAACCGAATGCTGCTAATGGCTTCAACTATTCTTATTGCAGCTTACACTAGCAAAAGAATAAATGTTATGAAATAATTATAATATAAATGAATAAATAAAATAAAACCATGTAAACATAATTGTTAATGAACTGTCTTGTGTCTATAGGCCTTTTCTCAGGCGCCAATAGGTGTAGTACTACAGTGTCCTATGATTCCACTCCTATTTATAGGGGCGGAGTCAAATATAAGCAACTACACCTGACTGATGAGCGCGCGGAGCACCTCTGCCCGTTTTAAAACTGGAAAAAATGGGAAGCTCAAAATTGATGCCGCACTGTATGGTGCAATATTAGTAACTTTGATGATGTTAATGAGGATATTATTGCACTAAGTACTAGTTTAAAAGTATTTACGCACGCGCGCGCGTGTATGTGTGCATAATATATGTATATATATTATATATATACATACAGAAATGTGTACATACATACATACCTATATATACAATACACACACACACACACACACACACACACACACACACACACACACACACACACACACACACACACACACACACACACACACACACACACACACACACAGAGACACACACACATATATATATATATATATATATATATATATATATATATATATATATATATTTAAATACATATGTATATATATATGGTATATACATACACATATATATAATATATATAATATATATATATATATATATATTATATATACATATATATACACACACACACATATATATATATATATATATATATATATATATATATATATATATATATGTATGTATAGATATACTTATATATGCACAGATATAATATTAAAAATTATACACTACTACCATGTATAACAATATAGAGTTTAAGGTTTATATGTTTTCGTATTAATAGGGCTACGGCTAAGAAGAGCGAGGTTCAGGTTTATCGTTCGTGTGTGTATATTTTTATGTGATATATCATGTAAGGCTAGTTACCGTTTTTCTTATATCATTTATGCTTTAATCTTGGGCAATATTCAGGCCTCAAAAAGTGTTCCATGACGAATAATATACGGGGAAGTATCTCATGATTTACAGAATGTGTTCGAATGGTTAAAAGAATATTATGAAAGTTTATATTAGGTTTTACATAATAATTTTACTTATTATGTATGTATAATTGAATATGCAGACGTAAACTTATATACCCTTTTGAATGTAGTTGACCTTCGAAACCATTGTCGATGGACGAATGGAGAAGTATGATGGGAGGCGCTTAGGGCCCGCGCATTTTCAACTGATTTAGATAATTTCCGTCGTTTCATTTGTAATTTGAAGATGTTGATAACTAACAACTTGTATTTATTGTTATTTCCTAATGTTACATCAGTAAACCAGTGATTTGTTGAATTGATACAATTCAAAAACAAAATCAGATTCGTCAACTCGAGCACAATTCCTAGGAATGGGGGTGAAGCCGCACCTTCTACAGCGTAGAAGCATCGGCAGCGTTGCTGTCGCGATCGGCCCGGAGAAGTGTCGCAAAAGAAAGAAACGACACTTTCTAGTGTAGTTAGACAGTTTCTTGGCACCGGAAAAAGGGCCTTATATTTCCTTTTCCTTTTCAATAACATTTCCAATACTGATCTTATTTTTTCGTCCAAAGAGCGAAAACAAACCCTAATTAAGCCTAAATTACTGTTGATGCATATATATTATGGGAAAGGAAGAAATATAATATTGGACAATAATATGACGTGTCACTGCATGATTTTATATTTCAAAATGTAAAAGGCAAATTTGTCTTTGACTTTTTTTAAATTATGCATTTAACATAAGAGCTTATTTTGTTTTACTTGAATGCACTAGTGTTACTAAATAAAATCCCATCTCGATAACTTAGGGTGGCCGCGAATACATTCGTGATAAAAGGATCTATAGACATCTTTTCCAGGGGTCACGGGAAACGCGACACCTCTTCCGCGACAGGAATAGAGCAGACGGTTAACTTTAATCGAGTTGCCAGATGCATTCCTCCTACTTCGGATATTCCATGCATATTCGTACTTATATTGGATATCTATAACACCGCACTACCCACCATAAGATATCAAAAGCCATCTTGGATATCATATTCCAAAATACTGTTTACCTGTTGGAAAAATAACCAGTACAGTAAAATAGCAAGCCGTCAACCGCAATCATTCCCATTACGTCACAGAAATGGGTGGAGCTTAG
>NC_091568.1:23828812-23836312 GCF_042767895.1 Penaeus vannamei | reverse complement strand
ACTTAACCAAGTATAATTACAGTAATCACAAAATACTTTATTCAGTCGAGTATATGTGACTATATGAAAAACTCTGTAATCACGATTGCCTTAACCTTTTTCGAGGCGTCGAAACCTAGGGAAAAAATAAGAAAGAATATATATAGACACACACATATATACACATATAAATGTGTATATATGTAAATACACATACATACATATATATATATATATATATATATATATAAAAGATAGATATATGCATATATATACATATATGTATATATACATATATACATACACACATACATATGTACACACACACACACACACACACACACAAACACACACACACACACACATATATATATATATATATATATATATATATATATTCATATGGATATGTGTATATATATTCATATGTATATGTATATGTTTATATATTTATATATATATATAATATATTGTGTTATATATATATATACATATATACATATATGAATATATGAATATATGAATATATGAATATATAACCTCTCTGTTCGGTGCCAGGCAGCGCCTGGATGCACGATCCTTTTAGTGAGTGGTGGATTAGTGGATAGAGCGGTACTGCATTGTTTCCTTCATAAATATATATATATATATATATATATATATATATATATATACATATATATATATTGTATATCTATATTCATATACCTATATATAACTTTAATTATATGTGTATATATTTTTTTTTATATAGCTCCTAGTTGCACACTCCTTTTGGTGAGCCATGTAATTCAGTGGTAGAGCGTCTGTCTTGCAGTTACATACCTGCAACGACAAGGGTTCGAAGTTATTCATTCACCATTTCAGTGTGGTAGTACATTATTCCATCTTTCATAAAATACACCCAAGTATTTCTGATTTCAGATATGAACTGCTCCATCAATATCTACTGATAGCCCAAGGGGATTGTGTGTAAAACTTGGCTATCCTCATTCACATATAAGTAGATAGGCAGTGTCTATGGAAGCTAGATAGCTCCTAGTTGCACACCCTTTTTGATGGGTCGTGTAGCTCAGTGGTAGAGTGTCTGTCTTGCAAGTTATCTCCTTGGAATGACGAGTTATTTATCCACCATATCAATGCGGTTGTGCATTATTCCATCTTTCATATATATGTATATATATGTATATGTGTATAGATATGTATATATATATATATATATATATATATATATATGTATATATATATTTATTTATATACATCTATATCTATCTATATATACATACAAACACATACTTATAAATATATGATATGTGGATATTATTAGATATGCAGCCCCATACCTAATTTAAAGAATCTGAACTTAATCAAGTGGCAGAACTCATCATTCTATGCCAATATTCTTTAATACCATTTTCTGCGGAAAATAATAATAACGGTGTTATTGAGGATATAAAATCCAGGGGCCGCATTAACCTTATGCCTCCAGCGCCGTGACAAAATGACAAAGTCATTAAGAGCGACGAAAAATCAAACGGATTTTTAGCGAATGATGTATGCGAGGGAAATCAAATCAGCCAATTAGATTCGTGCATGAACGTGAAGTGAACATAGGGCGTCTTCTGTACGTGCCATGAAAGTTAATCCAGTACTAAAGTTTAATCCAGATCTCTAGTGCGCATGCGCGTTGACAGCGTCCAGGATCAACTTTTAATGCACCTCTGAACCAGGCTTTCATTTTAAGCTAATTTCTTAATCCTGCACATGCGCAGAAGGGACAAGTTAACCCCACCAATCATGTACTGTTACGTCACGTGTCCGTCATGAACTTCACAGGCGCCATCGCTTGAGTTGCCATTCAGAGTTATTTTCGGCAATAACACCGATCGTCTTAGAATTTTCATTCTTATTATTCATTCTGAAAATGAAATTGTATATATTTACACAACTGATTAAATATTCTGACAAAGGAAATAACTTATGATAATCAATATAAAATCCAAAATAATCCAACGAGGAATCTTTGAAGTTAAGAGGCAACAGGCAAGGAACTCGCATTTCCAGGTTAGTGAAACAAATATATATATGGTCAAGGTCACACAAGTTGACGTTTTAAATAAAATATGAAACCAGTGTTTTAAAGAAGAATTATGTGCTGAGTTTTTCTCAACTACTTTATTACAAAATAAGCAAGCATACTTTCCTAAGGACCTCCTGAACAGCATCCTGAACAAAACACGATTCAACGCAGCAGAGAGCTGTCCGAGGAGACAGCGCGTTAGATATCGATTGGTTAATGTAATTTTTGTACTTGTGTCATTAAAAAAAATAGGTTTTATAGTTGTTAGACTAAATCTATGAGTTGACGATGTATTTCCAGTGGAAGTACAATGCCAGCACTGTAAGACATCGTGTCATTACAGAAATGACAAAAACCAGTGGATTTGTGGTGCCTGGAGAAGGTTCCAAAAACAAAACGAAGCAGTGTAACTTTACTGTAAGCGATCGCAATTCCTACGAACAACATCCTCGATGACCCAGACGATCCCAGTGACCTTGGCTCTGTGGGATTTTTCCTCTTCCCCAAGCTCAAAGGGGTCATCAAGGAGGCAGTAATGACGGAACTGCGGAGGATTCCGGAAAAATCCTAGGAGTGCTTGCAAGTGTGGCAGAGAAGGATGAGAAAGTCCATTAGACTCCAGGGGGATTATTTAAAACTTATTGTAAATTTTGGGTTTGAAATATATATATATATATATATATATATATATATATATATATATATATATATATCATATATATACATATATATATATATATATATATATATATATATATATATATATATATCATATATATACATATATATATATATATATCATATATATACATATATATATATATATATATATATATATATATATATATATATATATATATATATATATATACATCATATGTGTGTATATATATATATATATATATATATATATATATATATATATATATATATATGTATGATATAAATTTATGAGTATATGATATATATATATATATTTATATATGTATATATATATATATATATATATATATATATATATATATATATATATATAATGATGTATACATGTGTATTTAAACACAAACACACACGCACACATACACTCAAACAAACACACATACACATATACATATATATACATATATACATTATTGTGTACATATGTGTATATATATATATATATATATATATATATATATATATATATCATTATCTATAGGACCTATTACAAAAGGCATCAAGACAAGACTCCAAGGCACAGGATAATGTTCAGGTTTCACTACTGTAAAGCAAATCTGACATTATCAGGGCCTTGTAAAAGTGTAGCTTGGTCCTTCTGCACAGGTACTGGCATCTCCAAATACTCTTGTCAAGAGAGTTCATGACCCCTGCTGCCAGGCTACCAGGCTGACTTCTTGGTCTGACAGCCCAGAGTTACTACACTACACTATGTAAAGCTCTCTGTGACTTCAATGTCCTTGCCGCAAGCACATACAGGCTGAACAGGTATTCCTAACGTCCCCAAAGTCCTGGATCTTTGTCTTGGTCCAGGAGACCTCTAGACCCAAGGGCTTTGCTTCATTACTAAATGCATCCAGAGCCACACTAAGGATTCCAAGGACTTAGAATAGCAACATCAACAAAGTCAAGGTTAGTAACCTTGATATTGCCCAGAGTTGCTCCACAATGGCTTTGAACAGTATTTCTGCCCATTATCCAGTCCATGCAAGTGTTGAAAAGTGTTAATGCAAGGACACAGCCTTGCCTCACTCATGAACTAACAGGAAAGAAGCTTTCCACCACAATTTACAGCACTTTTAGTACCAGTATACAGACTTTCTATTAGTCCAATAATCCTTATTGGAATTCCTCTCAGGATCTCCCAGAGTGATTTTTGATGCACCGTATCGAACGCCTTCTTGAGGTCGATGTAGGCTGCAAGCAGCCCACGCATGAACTCACAACGGCGATCTACAATGACTCAAAGTGCAAGGATACAGTCAATTGTGGACTTACCAGGAGTTAGGTGGGTCAACCTGGTACAACTGCTCAAAATACCCACACCGCAACAGGATCTGAGACGATTTGGCCACTTACTAAGGGAACTGCTGTCACCTGTGAAAAGGGCTTTGAGTTCAGCTTTCTCAGGGCTTGGTATGCAGGACGAAGGTCATTTACTAAGAAGTTACCTTCTACCTTCTCTGCAAGACTCCTAATACGCTGTTCCTTGTCCTTTCTTAGCAGTGACCGAGTTCTGCAAACCTGAGAACAATGCAAATCCTGATCCCCTGTTAGACGAGCCACACATCAAGCATCAGTAACATCCAGCGTCTCCTGTGAGATGAAGTTTAGTCTTGCTCTTGGGCGTGCACAAATCGTTTCTTGAGCTGCATCAAGCGTTATACACCTGAAAGTGTTCCACAGAAGTACAGGGTCTGTCAGATTGTTGAGCGCTATGAAACCATAGACTGCCTCAGTAAACCCCGAGAATACTCCCTCTCCCTCAGTCTGTCCAAATGAAACACCCTATGGTCATTAGAACATTGAAGTGGACCCAGAGGGGAGCCACAACCAATCTATAGTCAGTACCACAGAACTCGGCACTCTTATACACCTGCTTGCAATTCTGGAGGATCGTCCGAGTGCTAACAAATATGTGGTCGATCTCCTTGGCTGCATTACCCACATCCATGTACCATGTCCAGCAATGTGGGTCTGGGCACTGGTACAAGGAGCCAGAAATCCTCAATTTCTGGGACCTAGTAAAGTCCCGGAAAAGGAGGCTATTCTTGCTGCTGGCATCAGCTTCCGAACCATGGGGACCGACAGACATCTCATAGCCAGCTCGATCACAGCCACATACTGCATTGAAGTCACCCAAAACAATACGGATATCTGGCAGGGCCACTTGTTTGGAGTAGAGATATGAGGCTAAATGCTAGCTTTAGTCTCATTACCATTATATGCTCATTGACTGGTGTAACCTCTACTACCAAGGGATGGAGTCTGCTGTAGATGGCCATGACTACTCCTTGGAGATGGTAACCATTACTGCGTCCCAACCTACAGTACGTGTAGCCACCTACACTGATTGTACCGCTGCCAGGTCTCACCTCCGAGAGAACAGCCACCTCATATCTCAGCCTCCCCAGTTCCCTCGATAACAGAGGCATCCGATCATCCTGACGCAAAGAACGGATGTTCTAAGCCCCCACCCCGACTTCCCACCCAAGGCATTCACTCCGGGTGGACGCCACCTCTGCTACCCCCGCCAACGCTGCTCCATATAAAAGGGGGCGGCAGGCTATGGGACCCATCATCCAACTGGAGGGTTCCCTGAGGCTTTCCCCCGCACGCTTCACTCTGGGCTGGCGGCTGCCGGAACGCGGGCAGGACGAGTAGTTCCCGTTCTCGTCCTGCGTTCCGGCAGCCGCCCTCCCAACGGGGCACAGCCCGCCTATTTCCCCTCCTAGCATTTCCATTTGCATCAATCACAGCCGATCAGTTTTATCTGGGGGGAGCAGGACTGGCAAGGCCCACCTCCACCGAGCCTCCCATTAACCCCAGGGAGCCAATGAGCAGGAGCTGGTACAGGGCCAGGGCGTGTCCACACGCCGGTGGCCTATGACCATGTACCATGCAGCTTCGAGATCCCCCACAGCTTAGCCTGGGATCGCAAGGTATCCAGTTTCCATGGGAAGCCACAAAGAGGCACTGCAGAGGTCTTGATGATGGAGAGGCTGTGCACTGACAGAGGAGGCTTATGCAGCGCTGCTCCCTTTTTCGCACAAGGCTAGCTAGCGGTGGCAGCTGCAAGCGAGAAGGTATGCAAAGCACTTAACACTATCTACGTTACCACACCATCGCTTCACATTACTCTGCGCATGAAGCACCCACCCATAATATATATGTATATATGTATATATATATATATATATATATATATATATATATATATGTATGTATATATATATATATATATATATATATATATATATATATATATATATATATATATGTGTGTGTGTGTGTGTGTGTGTGTGTGTGTGTGTGTGTGTACATATATATATATATATATATATATATATATTTATTTATTTATTTATTTATTTACATGTACAGCCAGCAACAAAAGCGGTGACGCCTCGCCAAGTCCTGAGTCGGTGAGATCATGCCCTTCTTGCCCTGAAAGAAGGCCCACCTTCAAACAACCAGAACGTAGTTAGGCTCGTTCGAATATGAGGAGGTGGGAAAGTACGGAAATCAGGAGAAGTGCAAAAATGACTGAAATATACATGAAGAGAGAGAGAGAGGGATCGCTTTTATTCCTGTTTAGTTGTTAATTTGATGGATATAATGGAAACCTGCTTTAAGAAATAAATTATCGTATATTTTTTTCGAAAATGATTATCTAGAAATCTTATCACATCGTTTTATTTCAATTCCTTATCATATTTTCTATATAAAAAAAAGATTGTTGGAACTGACTATTCATATTCATCAGACAGAAATATCCTTCATACATATATGAAGGATGTATATCGATATATGGCTCTGCATTATCCTAAACGGCTACTCTCTCACTTCACTGTCTTATTATCCTGGATCCGCAATTTAGATACTGGTAAACTTTTGATGTGTTATTTCGAAATGAACATATGACATTAGTTCTTACGCCATTATATTTCCAAATGTTTACAATTATTTCATTAACAAAAATAACGAAATGAATATGATAAAGACGGATATCGAAAGCAATAGATTTCTTGAATAGTTTAGAGGGGGGAACACAGACAAGGTGTTGGACACCAGCCGCTGAAACCACAAATAAAGGCGTAGAGTGAAGGCTAAGGGAAGAACCCCTTAGCCTTGGGTAAAGTGAAGGCTAAGGGAAGAACCCCTTAGCCTTGGGTAAAGTGAAGGCTAAGGGAAGAACCCCTTAGCCTTGGGTAAAGTGAAGGCTAAGGGAATAACCCCTTAGCCTTGGGTAAAGTGAAGGCTAAGGGAAGAACCCCTTAGCCTTGGGTAAAGTGAAGGCTAAGGGAAGAACCCCTTAGCCTTGGGTAAAGTGAAGGCTAAGGGAATAACCCCTTAGCCTTGGGTAAAGTGAAGGCTAAGGGAAGAACCCCTTAGCCTTGGGTAAAGTGAAGGCTAAGGGAAGAACTCCTTAGCCTTGGGTAAAGTGAAGGCTAAGGGAATAACCCCTTAGCCTTGGGTAAAGTGAAGGCTAAGGGAAGAACCCCTTAGCCTTGGGTAAAGTGAAGGCTAAGGGAATAACCCCTTAGCCTTGGGTAAAGTGAAGGCTAAGGGAAGAACCCCTTAGCCTTGGGTAAAGTGAAGGCTAAGGGAATAACCCCTTAGCCTTGGGTAAAGTGAAGGCTAAGGGAAGAACCCCTTAGCCTTGGGTAAAGTGAAGGCTAAGGGAATAACCCCTTAGCCTTGGGTAAAGTGAAGCTTAA
>NC_091568.1:23768061-23785561 GCF_042767895.1 Penaeus vannamei | reverse complement strand
AGAAAACTGATTACACTGATAGACTTGCGTGTCAAATCATGTTGATGGGATGACGCTGTGCAAAATGTTGTCATCTGGATTACTTATTGTGATAAAAGATTTTAGATTATGGGATGTTTAGTAGAAAGTAAAAAAAAAAAATTATTAATGGGGAATGCACTCCCATTTTCATACAAACTTGGATTGTCAGTAATGATTGTCCAACGTTTTTTGATACTTCTATTTCATGATAAATACAGCCACATCACATTGTTGTATTATTTATACTAATAAATGTATAATCAAAATTGATTGTTTTGTTAAAAAAAAAAAAAAAAATACAGGATTGTGAATATGTTTCTATATATTTTGGGAACAAAATAGATCATATAATAGTGTATAGGCACAGTTGGATATTGCACAGTTGGTTGCAAAATTTTAATTTTCTTACATCTGAGAAAGCTGTGGAATGTCTGCATTTAAAATATATATTTTCCTCTCTTCCTCTCCACATCCCTCCCAATACCTTGCTTGTTCTTGGAGGGATTAGGAGACGAAGACTGAGGCCCAATGCAGGGGATCACCCCTGCCTTAGTTAATGGTTAATGGTTAAAAAATAAGTGTGGTAGACATCTAAGATCATATAGCACTATAGGAAAGTATATTAAAAGGAGGGGTGAAGGGTGATAATTGCTGTGCGTCAATTATCTAGTGATCTTGAAAGATTAAAATGGGTAAAGAAGTTGTTTGTATAGGCAATGGTGGGTTTAGGTAAGGGAATTACATAAGTGATTCACATGTGTATCCAGGAGGGAGTGTAAATATATGTATAGGATGGGTGTTAGGAGGATGGATATCGGCAGTAGTTCGAGTTGAGGGGGGATGGGTTATGGTGGGAGTGAGTAGGAGGATGATTTATATCGGTAGTATCAGGAGGATTGATATTGGTAGCATCAGGAGGATTGATATTGGTAGTATCAGGAGGATTGATATCGGTAGTATCAGGAGGATTGATATCGGTAGTATCAGGAGGATTGATATCGGTAGTATCAGGAGGATTGATATCGATAGTTTTAGGAGGATGGATATCGGTAGTATCAGGAGGATGGATATCGGTAGTAGGCGGAAATGAGGGTTGTGTTGAGAGGGAGTAGGAGGGAAGGGTGTAGGGGGAATATGAGCAGGAGGGGGATGGATATCGGCAGTCACTTTGAGTATGGAGGGAGCAAGACTTGTGGAATTTTGTCTCAAGCATATAGTTTTGGATATCTTCCATAGTTTCTGCAGTGGAGTTGGTTGAGAAGTTTTGTGAGACAAATGTTTTCTTATGAGGGGAGGGAAGAGGAAACTGGTGTCTGAGGAGTGAAGGTAAAGGTAGGAGGTGAGTGTGCAGTAGGGGAAGAAGGTGGGGGGGAAATTTAGTCTGTCTGCTTCAGGCAGTGCAGGGAGGGTGAGGGGAGGGTGTTGAGGCTGTAGTTGAGATTGGAGTGTCTGGGTTTTGAGTAACAAAAGAATCTGACTGGGGGAGGTAGAATGTAGAAGTGGAAGTGGAGAACCATTTTTGTATCTGAGAGTTGCTACCTCAGACTTGAACTTGTAAGTGGGACAGCCTCTATAAAATACATTATGGGGGCCGCAGCAGTTAGCACAAGTATTAAGAGTTGGATGAGGTTCTGCAGGAATGGGGTTGCCAGAGAGATCAGTTAGATTTGATAATGCTATAGCTTCAGTTTCAGATGTGACTGTTACGGAACGGGAGCGATCGCATCTGGTACGGAAAGGAACTCTGCCCACATGTTTTTTGGAGGCATTGTTGAAAGAGAAGTGTTGCTTGAGTAAGGAGCTGTAGAAGGGATCACGAAAAATTGGTGCCATTTAGCTTGGCTAAATAGAGTATTTAAGATATTTGTAGGGTGGGTGGTGGTAGAAGGACAGGGACATGTGGAAGAGGGAGTGTTGTTGAGGGGGGTAGTATTGCGGAGAGATGGAGAATAAAGCTGTAAGGTAGTAATAAGGGAGGTTGGGATGTTTGATGAAGAAGGTTGTAGGGGTAGAGGTGATGAAGTTGAGGAAGTTGGGAGAGTAGGAATGTCTTCTAGAGAATGAGTCTCGGCTTGGGTGGGTAATGCATTAGTAGGCATTGAGGAGTTGGTAGTATTTTCAGTGTTCAGAGTCATGGTCAAAGGAGAGCCTAGGGTTGGGGAGCTGGTAGAGTCTGAATTGGTGGGGCTATATGATGAAGGGGCAAGCCTCACTTCCTCTAATATGGGTATTATTTTATTACTGGCCATGGGAAGCCTTGATTATGTAGGGGAAATAAACAGTCCACCCCCTCAGTGTCCCTTAATGGCTTAAGGGCTAGACAACTAAATCGGGAATACCATGCCCATGGTTCCCGCAGGCCGTTCAAGACTGGCACAAGATCAGCCTTTCATCCTTCCAGCATGCTTTTACAAATTAGGAAGTAGAGAGTAGAAGGGGTTGGGGAAGGGACGGAAACAAAGCTGGAGGGAGGAAAGGCCATGCAAAATTAGTTGGGTCAAGGGCCGAGGCCCTAGGCAGGGGAAATCCCTGCAATAGGCCTCAGCCCTCGCCTCAACTAATTTTCCTTGGTCTTTTCTTCTCTCCTGTCCTCTTTTGTAACTTCATCCCTTTCTTATATCCCATTCCTAAGGTGAGAGATCCGTGTTGAAAGGATGAGAGGCTGGCTTTATGTCTGTTGTGAATGGCCTCTGGGAGCCATGGCCATGGTATTCCCTGGGTTAACTGTCTAGCCCTTACTCCTTATATGGGGACCCTGAGGGGTAGACTGTTTCTTTTCCCGATTTTATTCATTGGCTCACCATGGCCAATAATGAAGATTCTTTACCCTTAATAGGGGCATTAATGCTTGCCCATTTATGAACTAGCCTATCTAAAATTAGTTTTTCCGAAACCTGCCCCTCCTTTGACCATGGCTTTGACCACCGATACTATTACCCGCTCTTCAACGCTTACAAACAACTCTGACCATTCTAAAACACCCACCCAGGTTATTACTCAACCTCCAGAAAACACCCCTTCCTCTCTCCCAACATTCTCCTCTCCATTTACCTCACAGTCCTCTGCAATGTCTACCCTCTCTTCCCGTATTACTACTATTCATCCTTATTTTCCTCCCCCGCAGGACTACACCACTCCACACCACCCCAACTTCCTCTCGCCCTCGTACTTCTACTGTCTCTACCTCTGCAAATCTTCTGAGTACTCTCTTTGGCCCAGCCAAGTGGGATCAATTCTTTGCGATTCTTCCCACAGCCCCCTATTCTGAGAATATCCTTTTCTTTCAATAGTGCCTCCTGAAACACGTAGGCAAGGTTACCTTTTGCTGTTGCTCTGATTGTTCATGCATTATCACAGTTACATCTGAATCCTAAGCTCGGGCACTATCTACCCTAACTTACCTTAATGGCAAACCCATTCCTGCTGAACCTCACCCCTCTCTCAGTACTTGTAATGGAACTGTTTCTATTCCCCCAAACGCTTGTCATATCTACAGCAAGGACTGGTCAGACTGAAAAAGGCCTACTTACCTGCCTTGCTGAATATGATGCAACGGCAGTATAGTGTTACACCATTCCTCCCAGAGGCCAGCATAAGTCCCATGTCAATGTTGCCAAGATTAATGGTTAATGGTTAAAAGCGAAATAAATATGCTAGACATCTTAGGTCATATAGGACTATAGGATGGTATAGTATAGGGTGATGGCAGGTGATAGTTATGCGTCAACTATCTAGAATAACGTTAGAAGGTTGAAGATGGGTAAGAGAGTTAATGAGGGAATGGTTTATGGTGGTTTAGGTAAGGGAATTAGATAAAGTGAAGGATATTTATGCGTCTGAGGAAGGAGAACAGGTTGTCAAGGCAGAAGCTGTGGGATTCTGTAAGGATGTCTGATATGTTGGGAGGTCGGTGAAGGGAGGATAGGTGTGGAAAAACAGAGGTACGTGCTGTATTAAAGCGTGGACTGGACAACAGAATGTGTGGACTTGAAAGAGTGATTACATAGGGGACATAAGGGCGGGTCAGAGCGAGACATTAGATAGGCGTGTGTTAGGTGGATGTGGCCAATATGTAAGCGTGCGAGGGCCGTCTCCCAACGTCTGTTTTTGTGAAATGGAGCTGACCAAGAGGAGATTGATGGTTTTACAGTATGTATTTTATTATTGTGGAGGCTTGACCAGAAAATTTGCCATCGGGCATACAAGGAGGTTTTAAAGTGGGGGTAGTAATCCGTAGCAGGAATATGTGAGAAGTGTGGTTGAGGGGATGTGGACATAGCAGCTTAGCGTGCTAGAGTATCTGCCTGTTCATTGCCAGGGAATCCAACATGGCTGGGCACCCAGCAAAATCTGACAGATTTATGGCGCATGGATAAATATAACAACCAGTTCTGGATATGCACTGGTCGAGTGTATAGACTTTATGAGGGTTAATGAGTTACGGGAGTCAGTAAAATAGTGGAGGAAGAAGGGAGTGAGTATATACGTCTTAAGGCAAAAAGGAGTGCATATAGTTCTGTAGTAAGGACATTAGATTTAGGAGGGAGGGTGTATTTGAAAGTGCTATTTGGGAAGGTTACTGCAAATTCAGCTCCTGAGATGGATTTGGAATAGTCAGTGTAAACATGAATACATGAGGAATTAATGGAGACATGTTCAAGGAAATGAGTGAGAAGGAGAGAGGGGGAATATCTGATTCTGGTGTGTCAGGGAAAACTGAGGAGTAGGTATAAGCCATGGAGGAATGGAATGGAGAAGGTAAACGTGGAGAAGAGGTAAATGTAGGAAGCAAGGATTGTGGGATGGATAGTTTGGTAAGGGAAAGTTGGTGAAATCGAGCATAGCATCGGAGAAAGAGAAGGGCTCGACGTCGAAAGAGGGATGGCATGCCAGACTCAGTATATAGGATCTCAACTGGAGAGGAGCGGAAGGCGCCTAGGGCTAAGCGGAGACCGCTGTGGTGGATTGTATCAAGGTGAGCAAGAAGAGAGGTTGAGGCAAAGGAGTAGATATGGCATCCATAATCTAGAGTGGAGAGGATCAAGGTAACATGAAGATGGAGGAGAGTTTTGCGATCTGAGCCCCAGGAGCTGTGGGAAAGAGTTTGTAAGATTCGGAAGCGGCGTTCAGCTTTTTCTTTAATGTACAAGATATGGTCTCGTCAGGACAATTTGGAATCAAATATAACGCCTAGGAATTTGCCAGAAGAACGGCATTGGAGTGGGGGATTTGTGAACCGTACGTGAGCGAGAGAAATGGATGAGGAAAGATTTGGAGGTAGAAAAGCGAAAGCCATTGTTAGTGGCCCAAGAAGTTACTGATGTTATTGCAGACTGAAGGAATTAAAGTGGTACTAAGCACACTTCCATGTGTGATGCCTTCGAACTGAGGAAAGGATGATGACGCAGAAGAGGCAATTTTGACCAGGAAAATACGTTTAGAAAGAAAAGATTTTTATGGACATGGTATCGCCATGTGGTATCATATGCTTTTTCTAGATCAAAGAATATGGCTAATACGGATTCGTGGCGTGCAAATGCAGATGTAATATGTCTCGAAATGGGCAAGTGGGTCTGCTGTACTACGGCCAAGTCGGAAATCAAACTGGCAAGGAGAAAGGATATTACGAGATTCAAGATACCACTTTAAGTGGAAGTTAACCATTTGTTCTAGTAGCTTGCACAAGCAGCTAGTCAAAGCTATGGGGCGGTAATCTTGAGGGAGGGTACCTGATTTAATAGGTTTTAAAAAGGGTAGGATAAGAGCTCGCCAATGAGAAGGAACATTTCCTGACGTCGGTATGTGGTTGAAAATAGTTAAAAGTTTAAGGAGAGGAAGATGGGAGGTGTAGGAGCATACGATAGTGAATACCATCAGGGCCTTCATGAGTGTTGCGGCACGACTGTAATGCAGCAATGAGTTCAGAAGAAGAAAAAGGAGCATATAGGAGTCATCAGAGGATAGGGTGAAGGTAATAGGGATGCGTTCTTTGATGGCTTTAATGGAAGAAAAGTGTGGGGAAAGGTGAGAGCCACTACTGACCTGGCTGAAAATTGTTGCCTAGTTCATTAGCTACTTCGACAGGCTCAGAGATGAGAGTATCTCGAACATGGAGGACGGGTGCAGGATAGGGGGGATGTTTGCCTGATAATTTATGGATCCGTCGCCAAATAGCTGAAACAGATGTAGATGATGTAATTGAGGAAACAATTTTTCCAGCTAATTGTTTTACTTTTTTCTGATTGTACGGCATAGATGGGCAGATGCACTTTTAAAGGAGATAAGGGCTGATAGCTGGTTACTGGTACCTCGTTTGTAGCGATAACTCTTCCCGGCTGCTCGTTTTAAGCGAAGCGCTTTGTTGCAATCAGTATTCTACCATGGAACATATCTAGAAGTATAAGGTCTTGAATTTCGAGGAATGGCTGTGTAGGTAACTCTTAGAATCGTGGTTGCATAACATTGTAACATATCTGAAATGGACGGTAAGGGGGGTGGAGTACGAGTACGCCAGTCAGCTCTATCAAAGCACCAGCATGGGGGATTAAGAAGTGGTGCATATGAAGTAGGAGAAAGGAGTACTGGGAAGTGGTCACTATAGGGGAAGTGGTCTAGAACTGACCAATAGAAATCTAAATGAAGAGTAGGGGAGCATAGAGAGAGGTCAAGGCATGAAAAGGATTACGTGCGCATATCAAAGTGTGTGGGGCGATCTAGATAGAGAATAATTAGGTTATTTGTGGAGAGGAAGCATTCTAGAGATCGGTCTCGGGAGTTGGTGGTAGAGTCACCCCACAGAGTGTGGCGGCAGTTGAAATCATTAACTACGAGGAAAGGTGGTTGGAGTTGGGAAATTAGAGTTTCAAAGGTAACAAAGTCAATGGGATGGGATGGGGAGAAGTAGACTGAAATTACTGTGATCCAGCGGCGAAGAAAGATGCGAATAACTGTGCACGGGACAGTAGTTTGTATAGGAGGTATGACACAAGGTGTTTTATGATGGGTAAGTATAGACGAGACAAAGGGAGTGTGGGGAAGAGATAAAATGGTAATTGGGAATTGGAATAGGAGGATGTGTGAGGAAAGTCTCTTAGAGGCAGATAATAGATGGATTATAAGAAGCAAGGGTATGACGTAAGTTTGGTCTGTGAGAACGGAAACCGCGAGTATTTCAATGTAGGAGAGCTATATCTTACTTATTTTATGAGTGAAAGCGTCGGTATGTATTGGGGAATCTGGGGGTGTAAAGGAGGGGTATCAGGAGGTAGTGAATCTGGGGAAGGGCATTGTTGTGACGAGTGATTCCCGTGTGTATCCAGGAAGGAGTGGAAAGAATAGAGGGGATGGAGGGAGGGAGAATGTGCGTATAGTTGAGGTTGAAGGGGGTGGGTTGTGTTGGGAGGGAGTAGATGTAGGGGGGAGTATTAGTGGTAGGAGGATGGATATCGGTGGTGGACGGAATTGAAGGGGTTAGGTTGTGTTGAGAGGGAGTAGGAGGAAGGGGTGGAGGGCGAATATGAGTAGGAGGGGTATGAATAGCGGCTATCAATTCAAGTGTGGAGGGAGCATGAGTTATGGGATCTTCTCTCTCAATGTCTTCCATAGTTTCTGCAGTGGAGTTGGTTGGAGAGTTTTGTGGCACAAAGGTTTTCGTATGAGGGGGGGGGGAGGAGAGGAGACTGGTGTCCGAGGAATAAAGGTAAAGGTAGATGGAGGTGTGCTGTAGGGGAAGAAGCGTTAGAACGTTTAGTCTGTCTACTGCGGGTAGTGCGGGGAGGTAGAGGGGCAGGTGTTGGGGCTGTAGTTGAGATTGGGGTGTCTGGGTTTAAAGTGGTAAAAGAATTGGTCTGAGGGAGATAGAATGTAGAAGTGGAAGTGGGGACATCTTGGGGTGGAGGGGGAGGGGCAGAGCGAGCAATGTTACTAGAGTAGGGAGTATGAGAGAAACCTTGTCGACTTGCTTCCTGTTTGGCTTCACGTAAAGTGAGACAATTTTTGTATCTGAGTTGCTACCTCAGATTCAAACTTGTAAGTGGGACAGCCTCTTTAAAATACATTATGGGGGCCTCATCTGTGGTAGAGGCAGATGAGTATATGTGGCATCCATAATCTAGAGTGGAAAGGATCAAGGTTGTGTGAAGGTAGAGGAGAGTTTTACGGTCTGATCCCCATGGTATGTGGGACAGAGTTTATAGGATTCTAAGGTGACGCTGAGCTTTTTCTTTAATGGAAAGAATATGGTCTCGCCAGGATAGTTTAGAGTCAAAAATTACTCAAAGGAACTTTCCCGAAGGGCGGTATTGAAGTGGAGTGCTGTATAAGAAGAGAGGAGGTTGGGGTTTTGCACATATACGTGAGAATAGGATCGAAAAGGATTTAGTGATGGAGAAACGATAGCCATGATTAGTGGCCCAGGAAGATGCTGATGATATTGCTAACTGAAGTTGTTGGAGATTGTGTATGGATAAACCGGAAGCATAAATGATTAAGTCATCAACGTATAGTGATGATCTGGTCCCTGGTGGTAATACTGATATAATATTGTTCGCAATTGTAAGGAATAAGGTAGTGCTGAGAACACTACCTTGTGGGACGCCTTCGATCTGAAGGCAATTTTGACTTTAAAAGTGCGACTGGACAGGAAGGATTATATAAAGGCCCCCATGTTTCCTCGTATTCCTAGAAAGGATAGTTGTTTTAGGATATGACATCGCCATGTGGTGTCATGTTCTCTCTAGGTCGAAGAATGTAGCTATGATGGATTCATGGTGTGCAAATGCAGATGTTATGTAGGTTTCAAAATGAGCCAGGGGTCTGCTGTGCTTTTGGTACGATGAAATCCAAATTGTGAAGAGAGGTTATTTGATTCCAGGTACCACATTAGGCGTGAGTTTACCATTCGCCCTTGGAGCTTGCATAAGTAGCTTGTTAGAGTGATGGGGCGGTAGTCTTGTGGGTGGGTACCCGATTTATTGGGTTTTAAGAAAGGAAGAACGAGGGAAGCCCTCGTTCTTCCTTTCTTAAAACCCAATAAATCGGATACAGTTTCAGTGAGGGGAGAAATTTCCTGACACCCAAATTTGATAATAAATGTTTAAGAGAAAGGATAAAGAGGAGGATGGGAGGTGTTTGAGCATAAGGTAGTGAATGCCGTCAAGGCCCTTGTGGGTCTTGCGGCATGATCGTAAGGCAGTGTGTAATCCTCTTTCTTTATCCCTCCCTGTCTCTCTCTCCCTTTCCCTATTCCGATCTCCTTCTGTTCCTTTCCTTTTCCCTCACTATTTTCTTTCACTATACGTTATCATACCACCAGGGAGGTCAGTAATGATGGGATTAAGTGATGAATCTGATGTGTACGTCGGAAATCCACGTGGTTTGCCAGACCAAAGGCTTCTAACAGATCCTCGGAAGATCCAGCCACCAGGTAGTGGTTCAGTTCACCCCGACGATTATATTTTTACGTTAGAGCGTGAAGGCTGTGGCGGTTGACGCTGTGATACGTGGTATTGCAGCTGTGACGGCGGGCGACGAATGCGACGTCGCTGCGGCTGTAGTTATGCGAGGCGTGAAGTTTTGCGGTTATGCAGATGCGTGGCGTGAGCTCAGTTGTACAGACGTCTGGCAGTGTTTTGGCTGTGGTGGTGTGTTGCAAGACTGCAAGAGTGTATGGCAATAATTTTGTGCCTCCGTTGATAGATATTGCTCAGCTGTCTGCAGTCTCAGGAAGGAGCTGGGTGCGGCAGTACTTTAGTGGCCGTGGCTTACGCGACGTCCACTGCGCATTTGTAGCTATGTAGGTGTTGGTTTTACCTCACCAGTCCTTGTCGATACGTTCTCCCCCCCCCCTCTGTTTGTGTCTGTTTCTACCCACCTCCAATATATTAATGTGTTCGTGTGCATGTGTTTGGGCGTATGATAAGTATCTACTTTTCCCCTACTGCACTTATGTCTTGGAAATTTAAGATATGGTTTGTTGTTATACCGGAACGAGAAACGACGCATTAGCTAGTGGCTCTTGCTATGTTGGAAATCGTGCGACGTAGTTTAGCATTACCTGAAACAGGCAGAGAGTGGGAGAGAAAATGACAGAGGAAATGAGAGAGGGAGAGGAAGAGGGAGAAGGAGAGGAAGAGGGAGAAGGAGAAGGAGAAAGAGAGGAGAGGAAGAGGGAGAAGGAGAGGAAGAGGGAGAAGGAGGAAGAGGGAGGAGAGGAAGAGGAAGAGGGAGGGAGGGTGAGAGATAGTAGAAAGGAGGGAAAGGAAGGGGGAGAGATAGAGGGAAGGAGGGAGGGAGAGAGATAGTAGAAAGGAGGGAAAGGAAGGGGGAGAGATAGAGGGAAGGAAGGAGGGAGGGACAGGAAGAGGAAGAGAGGAGTTTAAAAATTTAATTCATTCCATTTGTTACAATGGTTACTTGGTCTTTTTATTTCTGCTTCTAAATTACCCTTAGTGTGCGAGGAGTGGCCGGGGTTACCATCCACTGGCAGTCCCTGATCTGAGCGCGAGTCAGCAAGATACGAGAACGCTACACAGCTGCACCGCGCACGTACACACACGCGCACGTAAACACTCGTACACGTACACGTACGCGCGCGCACACGCACACACATAAAAAAATTGAAAGAAAGAAAAAAAAAAGAAAAAAAAATATAAGTATAAATATAAATATATATAGATAGATAGAGAGAGAGGAACTGCCTGCAGAAAGCAACGCTGGCTAGTGAGGCGAAAGGGATGTGACACTCCCCTGCCTGGCATTAGCGCAGCCCCGGGAACAGCAGGCCAGAACACACTGCAGCACCTCAATGAATGTCAACACACTTGCTCCCAGTAGTAACCCCAGCACGCCGCCTGAAGGAAACAAAAATAAATAACATTGTTTATATACGCACTCTACTGTACGCGCCATATGTATACAGTATATTTTATGTATTTCATAAACATTTCTTAGTGTATACAGTATATTTCATGCGTTGGTACATATGTGCATATACACGAGCTTGTGCGACCGTGCAGATTTTTTCATTTCATATCAGAAGAAAAAATGGACACTCACTGACACTTACCTATGTCACACATGAGAGGTATGAGCGTGTAAGCCCACTCCTCTGTCACTTCTTGGTACGTGAGATCCTGTCCAGTAAAAAGAGAGAGAGAAAAAGACATTGAATTAATAAACATTTCATTATTAAAGTAGGAGTAAGAGGAGGAGGAGGATGGGGAGGACGAGGATCAGGAAAGGGAGGGGGAGAATGAGAGGGAGAGGGAGGAGGAAGAGGAGGAGGAGGAAGAAGAGGAAGAGAAGGAGGATGGGGAGGACGAGGATCAGGAAAGGGAGGGGGAGAATGAGAGGGAGAGGGAGATGGAGAGGGAGGAGGAAGAGGAGGAGGAGGTGGAAGAAGAGGAGGAAGAGAAGGAGGATGGGGAGGACGAGGAGCAGGAAAGGGAGGGGGAGAAGGAGAGGGAGAGGGAGGGGGAGATGGAGGAGGAGGAAGAGAAGGAAGATGGGGAGGACGAGGAGGAAGAGGAAGAGAAGGAGGGTGGGGAGGAGGAGGAGGAAGAGGAAGAGAAGGAGAAGGGGGATAGGGAGGAGGAGGAGGAGGAAGAGAAGGAGGAAGAGAAGGAGGATAGGGAGGAGGAGGAAGAGAAGGAGGATAGGGAGGAGGAGGAGGAAGAGAAGGAGGATGGGGAGGAGGAAGAGGAAGAGAAGGAGGAGGCAGAGGGAGAGAAGGAGGAGGAGGAGGAGCAGGAAAGGGAGGGGGAGAAGTAGAGGGCGGGGGAGATGGAGGAAGAGATGGAGGAGGAGGAAAGGGAAGAGGAGGAGGATGGGGAGGACGAGGAGGAAGAGGAAGAGAAGGAAGATGGGGAGGAGGAGGAGGAAGAGGAAGAGAAGGAGGATGGGGAGGACGAGGAGGAAGAGGAAGACAAGGAGGATGGGGAGGAGGAGGAGGAGGAGGAGAAGGAAGAGGAAGTGGAGAACGAAACAACATACACAACGACTAATTTAATGTCGTATTGTGGTCGCTTGTTTACGCAGAATATCTGAATATATTCGCAGATTCAGTATGAGAGAGCTTAGGTCTAATGTCTCCATTGTGAACCATACAACAGCTTAAACAAAGGATTCTGGCCTTTAGGTCGAGGAACATAAGACAGAAAGTAGAACTACTTTCCTCACATTTTCTTTGTGGTTATTAGATTTCACTTAACCGCCTACGTTTCTGTGCATGGGAAACTCTTCCTTATGACCCTTTCGCAAAGAGGCTAGAGTTCCGTTTCCCAAGAATCCTTAACGAGAAAAGCAAAATGGATGATCAGTGGTTGTTCAAGCGAGGAAACTAACTAAGGGATTGTAGAGAGAAGACTGACTTAGCGAAAGCACCGCCAAGGATTGCCAAATGGAATTCACTGAACCCTGTGGATACTCAGTTATGGCGTTCTCAGAAACTAAACGTTTTTGGGTTACGTCTGCACGAAAGGAGTCACTGTTCAAAAAATTATCTTGGGAATATTCTTTGTAACGCATTCGAAAAAATATGAATGCTACATTGTTTAACAACTTCATTTCTAAAGTTTCAATAATTTTGTCCCTTAAATTCTACGGACCACCATGCCCTATTTCAACTACCATTACCGCATCATGTTTTTAGTGACTACCATTGGTTTCATGGTTGTATTGTAAAGTATATCTAGTTATCTACTCTTCTTTCTCTTTATCTCTCATTCTGGTCACGCACGCAAGCATACGCATAATAATAATGAGAAAAAAAAAATATACAGACACATAAAAAAACATGCATATACAGATCGATACAGACAGATAGAGAAGCAGATAAACAAGTACAGAGAGAATATTGAGAGAGAGAGAGGTACTTCAAATGCTTGATAAGAGGCGCACAAGGGTACAGAGACCAGACAGCTGTCGGTTTATTTTCCCGCCAATCGGGTCACGAATTAAAAAGACATTGCTTTCCCACCAACGCTGATGTGCTGTAGACATCCGCAGGAAATGACTGCTTCCCTTGCCGACAACTGGCTTCAGACCCATAAGCTGTAAGGGTCGACATTCTGTGTATTACCGATCCATTCTCGACCTTATATACAATCGTCCTCTTTATCATCGTGCTCCCTCTCATATCGTTATATATATATGTATGTATTTCTGTTTTCTTTCTTACATTCGTTTCCGGTTGGTTAATGCCAATGATGCCTCCCTGAAATAGATTTAATGCAGGGTTAATCTGACGTTCCAATATCTTTTTTATTGTCCTGACCCCCGGGATTAAGGGCGATAACAGAGATTTCACATCGAATGTAATCCCGGCAAAAAAAGAGGTGGAGGAGGAGGAAGGAGAGGGAAGAGAGAAGGGAGGAAGGAGGAAGGAGAGGGAAGAGAGGAGGGAGGAAGGAAGAGGAGGAGAGGGAGGAAGGAAGAGCAGGAGGAGGGGGAAGAGGAGGAGGAAGAAGTTGAGGGAGGAGGAAGGGGGACGAAGGGAGGGAGGAGGAAGGTGGAGGAAGAGGAGGGAGGAGGAAGGTGGAGGAAGAGGAGAGGGTGGGGAAGGAGGAGTAAGAGGAATAGGAGTAGGAGAAGAAAGAGGGGGAGGAGGAGGGGGTAGAGGAAGAGGAGAGGGAGGGGAAAGAGGAGGAGAGAGAGGGGGAGGAGAAAGGAAGGAGGAGGGGAGGGAGAGGGAGAGGGAGGAGGGAGGGAGGAAGGAGGAAGAGAGGGAGGGGGAGGAGGAGGGAGGAGAGGGAGGGGGAGGAGGAGGGAGGAAGGGGGAGGAGGAGAGGGAGGTGGAGGAGAAGGTGGAGTAGAGAGAGGTAGAGGAGAAGGAGGAGAGAGAGGTGGAGGTGGAGGAGGAGGAGGAAGAAGAAGAAGAAGAGGGAGGAGGAGGAAGAAGAGGGAGGAGGAGGAGGAGGAGAAGGGAGGAGGGGAAGGCGGGAGGAGGAAGAGGAAGAGGAGGAGAAGGCAGGAGGGGGAGGCGGGAGGAAGAGGGAGGAGAAGGGGGGAGGAGGAAGAGGAGGAGGAGGAGGAGGAGGAAGAGAAAGAGAAGAGATGAGGAGGAAGGAAAGGAGGGAGAGGAGGAGGAAGGAAAGGAGGGAGAGGAGAAGGGAAGAAGGAAAGGAGGAAGAAGGAGGAGGGAGGAGGAGGAAGGAAGAAGGAGGAGGGAGGAGGAGGAAGTGGAGGAAGAGGAAGAGGGAGGAGGAGGAAGAGAGGGGGAAGATGAGGAAGGGAGTGGGAGGAGGAGGAGGGAGGGTGAGGGAGGAGGAGGGAGAAGCAGGGAGGGAGGGAGAAGGGGGAAGGGAGAGGGAGGAGGAGTAAGAAGATGAAATGGAAGAAAAAAAAACATGACATAAGAAAGTAATGAAGCAATGATAGAAGAAAAAGAAGAAGAAAGATGAAAAAGAGAAGAAAGAGAAAAATGATGATGATGTGCCAGAAGAAAACGACAGAAGAAAAAAGAAGAAAAAGAAAGAATAATAATAAGAAGAAAGAGAAGAAGACGAGGAAGAAGAAAGAGAAGATTATGAAGAAAAAAGGAGGAGGAGGAGAAGAATAACAAGAAGTCGACAGAGAAGGAGGAGAAGAAGAAAAAGAAGATGATGAAGAAGAAGAAGAAAAAGGGAAAGAAAGAACTATATAAACCACACCTACGTAGTTGTATTAATAATATCCACGACCCACATTAACTAAAACATCAACGATACCACTAGAATTACTACAACCATTAACACCACAGACAATCCCCGCTACAAAACGATCTGAAATATAGCAGCATACCTCCGAGAGCGCATACCTCCGAGAGCGCATACCTCCGCCAAGCAAAGGGGTCACGGATGCAATAAAAAAAAATCCTGGAACCGCATCATGATCCGGATCACCACCCAGATTTAATGGCACCGAAGTTGGGCTAAGACACACCTCTGGTAAAAAGTTCAATAAAACTCTGTTCATAACTTCTTAGAGTTTAACCAACGAAGAAACTAACCAACGCGACCAAAAAACACGTAACCTCATGAAAGAGTAAAGGAAAGGTAAATAAAAATGACTCGGTAACAACGCAGTATTCACTTCAGCTCGACTTACGTTGTAAAATATCCTGATTCTGGTGGTGTCTGCTTCGATCTCCCTCGAATCGCTGTAAGACTCGTAGGTGACGTCATCACAGGCGCTCGGGCACTCGCAACCGCCTCTTGTCTGTCAGGGGGAAGACCTCGCTTGTTTTACGGTTCTCTGTAAGTGCATCCGTTTGTAATCTACAGATCTTCACAATGCAACAGGTGTGTTTGGCCGGTTTCGATTTATGGATTTTTGACGAAGATACAATCGAACCTGGTCAGAAATTTATCCATATTAAAACGGCAGTGCATTACTCTATCTTTCATCTCTTGTATTGTGAAGATATTCATTCCCATTCATACCTTTTCTACATTTGTCGCAATTAATACGGCTCATTGGCTGTTCTCTTGATTGGGTCAGGTGATGCATTTTATTGTGGTTAAAAGAGCCATTAGCAGTTATTATCTATCATCATTAACTTTGGTATTAATAGAAGTACTACCATGTTGATGAAGGTTGCAAGTTACGTCACTTTGATAGTAATCTTGGGAATTAACGCCTATTACCACTACTTTTATTACTCCATTTCAACAATGGCGAAACAATAGCAACGACAAATAACTGCAACTTGTATTACTACTATTAATACTGCCATTACTTATCCTCGCCAAGCTGTTATTAAGGATACCTACTCATATTGAAGGCTCCACCCACATCACTAATACCACTTTAATTACTGCAACCACACCTGTCACCACTGCATTTACTACCATACATTGACTATCTGCTATTAGTATAACACACACAACAGAGAACAAATAAGCCATGCATTGTCGCTGCTTTAGACATAAACAACGACACACGAAGCAAAACAAAGACCAAACTACATCAAGGGACCTCACCCAATTCCCTCCATAGAGCAGCGTCTCCACGAATTCCAAACTGAAGCTGTACTCTTGGGCGGAGGCGCAGGGGGCGGCACTCCCCGGGCTCATGAAGGGCAGCCAGCACCCTCCTCCCTCCGAAAAGGCCCTCTCGAAACAGCCCAGCTCGCAGTCCCGGTCCGAGTACCCGGTCCGCCTCTCGCACGGGCTCGTCCAGGTGTCCAAGGTGTTGAACTGCGGGGGAGTTGAGGTGATGTGAGAGCGGTTGGGAGGGAGGGAGGGAGGGAGGGAGGGAGAGGATGGATAAGAGAGAGAGAGGATGGGTGAGAGAGAGAGAGGAAGGAGAGAGAGAGAGAGAGGAGAGAGAGAGGAGGGAGAGCGAAAGAGAGGGAGAGAGGATGGGTAGGAGAGACGATAGGTAGGAGAGAGGAGGGAGAGGGAGGGAGAGAGGCTGGGAGGGAAGGAGAGCAAGGTGATGTGCAGAAAAGTTTGGGGACGGAGGGAAAGAGGGAGGGAAGGTGCGAATTTGGGAGGGAGGGAGAGTGGTTGGGGGAGAGGGAAGGTGAGAATTTGGGAGGATTTTGGGAGGGAGGGGGAGGGAATGGGAGGGAAGGAAAGAGGTCGAGTGGGAGAGACGTGATGTGAGAAAGAGGTTGGGAAGGAAGAAGGGAGGGAGGGGGAGGGAAGGAGAGAGAGGTTAGGAGGGAAGGAAGGAGGTTGGGAGGGATGACGAGAGGCTGGGAGGGAGGGAAGGAGAGAGGCAGAGAGGGAGGGAAGGAGAGTGAGGGAGATAAGTTGAGACGAAAGGACGAGGAGACGGACATACGTACAGATCTGATAAAAGACAACTCGTGGCACAAGACGGACCAGAGCAGAGACCCCAATACAATCATGTCACGTATTTCATGAACTTCATTCATGCACAAATGAATACCATAATAGACGCATGTATATACCCCCCCCCACACACACACACAAATAAAAAACAAAAAACACGAACACTCCTCCCCCCTTCTTCTTCCTCCCTCCCTCTCCCTCTTCCCCCCTCCCCTTCCCTGCATCAGACACCCCCATACCTTCTTCATGGTGACCTGTATATCCGGATTCCACTTCGGGTACACAGACTTGCCCTCCGTGACCACCCTGAGGGCGACGCTGCCTTCGGTGTTGTGCAGCAGGAGGCGCCACCCCCTCTCGTCGCCATCTCTGGTGGGCGGCACCTTCAGGCGGGCGTAGAAGTTGTTGAAGGGACCCGACGCCCCCGTGTCTTTGTCTGGCGAGGAGGAGGAGGGAGAGGAGGAGGAGGAGGAGGAGGAGGAGGAGGAGGAGGAGGAGGAGGAGGAGGAGGAGGAGGAGGAGGAGGAGGGGAAGAGGAGGAGGGGGGGGGGAGGAGGAGGAGGAGGAGGAGGAGGGGGAGGGGGAGAGGAGGAGGAAGAGAAAGGAGGAGGAAGAGGGGGAGAGGAGGAGGGAGAGGGGGAGAGGAGGAGGAGGAGGAGGAGGAGGAGGAGGAGGAGGAGGAGGAGGAGGAGGGGGGGAGG
>NC_091568.1:23746293-23767561 GCF_042767895.1 Penaeus vannamei | reverse complement strand
GTCACTTCGAGTGTGGAGGGATCATAAGTTGTGGAATTTTGTGTCTCATGCATATAGGTTTGTATATCTTCCATAGTTTCTGCAGTGGAGTTGTTAGAGAGTTTTGTGAGACAAAGGTTTTCTTGTGAGGGGGCGAAGAGGAGACTGGTGTCTGAGGAATAAAGGCAAAGGTAGGTGGAGGTGAGTGTGCGGTAGGGGAAGAAGGGGGGGGGGGACGTTTAGTCTCTCTGCTGCGGGTAGTGCGGGCAGGGAGAAGGGGCGGTGTTGGGGCTGTAGTTGAGATTGGAGTGTCTGGGTTTCGAGTAGTGAAAGAATTTTACTGGGGGAGGTAGAATGTAGAAGTGGAAGTGGGGAAGTAAGTAGGTATAGGAGAGGGTGTAGGAACGTCTTGAAGTGGAGGGGAGGGGCAGAGCGAGCGACATTACCAGAGTAGGGAGTTTAAGAGAAACCTTGTCGGCGTGCTTCCTGTCTGGCTTCACGTAGAGTGAGACCATTTTTGTATCTGAGATTTTCTACCTGTCTCAGAGACAGTTCCGGTACAAGTATTAAGAGTTCTGCAGGAATGGGGTTGCCAGAGAAATGAGTTAGATTTGAGAAGAGTGTTGCCCGAGTAAGCAGATGTAGGGGGGATCACGAAAAATCGGTCCCATTTAGCTGGACTCAATAGAGTATTTAAGATATCTATAGTGTTGGTGGTGGTAGAAGGACGGGGACGTGTGGAAGATGGAGTGTTGAAGGGGGTAGTTTTACGGAGAGATGGAGAATAAGGCTGTTAGGTAGTAATAAGGGAGGATGGCGTGTTTGATGAAGAAGGTTGTAGGGGTTGAGGTGATGAAATTGAGGAAGTTGGGAGAATAGGAATGTCTTCTGGAGACTGAGCCTCGGCTTGGGTGGTTAATGCACTAGTATGCATAGAGGAGTGGCTAGTAGTTTCAGTGTTCGGAGTCGTGGTCAAAGGAGAGCCTGGGGTCGGGGAACCGGTAGAGTCTGAATTGGTGGGGCTATTTGATGAAGGGGCAAGCCTCATTAGATATCACATCATTATTGGCCATGGGAAGCCTTGACTAGATTGGGGAAATAAAGTCTGCCCCTCAGGGTCCCCTTAGGGCTAGCCAACTAAAACAGGGGAATACCATGCCCATGGTTGCCTCGGGCCGTTCAGGACTGGCACAAAGTCAGCCTATCACCTTTTCAGCACGGCTCTTACACTTTAGGAAGTAGATAGTAGAAGGGAGGGAAACAATAAGCAGGGGGGAGAAAAGGCCATGCAAAATTAGTTGAGTTGCGGGCTGAGGCCCTAGGCAGATCCCTGCATTGGGTCTCAGTCTCCATCTCCTAAGCCCCCCCCCCCCCCCCCCACGACAATAACGGTCTAGGGTAGGGGGGTGCGCTGGAATATGTAGTGATCTGCCACACTATACACCCACAGATCACTCCAGGAGGTAACAAAATCACATTGAAATATCCTTTCTCACCTCCAACATCTCCCACAGGCAAATGAAATAAAAACGATGAACTCAAGGTGGCAACACTTTTACCTGGTGCGACCCGTGATGTGTCGTTAAACGTCCTGCAATTTAAAAGGTGGTTTGTGGGGTTGCTTTGCTAACATTACCCCTTCGACCAATGGTATGAACTCTATCGCGTGGTTCCTGATCATACCAGAAACCAACCTCAGGCCTATAGAAAAAGGCGTTTATCTCGCGGAGTGAGAAGGATGCCGCGCACTCGCCACTCTTGCCATTCCGCTACCCAATATTTTTTTTTTTTACCAAATAGATTATTTTCTTTTGTTTTTATTATATTGTCATGTGTAAACCCCCCCACCCCCACCCCCGAAGATGATACTATTTCATTTTTACGTTTTAAGACTTTTACATATATATATATATATATATATATATATATATATATATATATATATATATATATATATATACATATTCTTTTTTTAAAGAGCAGAGGTCAATTTGATTTTTACATAAGTATTAAATAATTATTTTAATTATTTTACCTTTTTTCGTAACTTTTATTCGTGTTTTATAGAAAGTATTGAAGTTGTCAAACTGGTTCTTTTTATACAATAATTTTAATTACTTTTTATGGGTTATCATTTGAATTTATTTTACTATTTTAATTTAGATTTCGATTTTCACACCAGTTTTAAGATTTGTTTTGTCAATTTTAATTAGAAAAGAACCAACTTCTTGCATTTTTCCCGCCCACAATTAACAAGGGAAGTGCAGGGACAATGTTAAGGGGATTCTTGCCGGTGGTCTGGTATTAGGATGACGGTCTGTGGAACCCCGGAGTGGGCTTCCACCTGTCTGAAGAGCTAAGTGGTCGTGAGGATATTTTAACATAAGGTAGTAAGAGAAATTGGCCAGACTATTTATTCGACTAAGTGACCTCGTGATAAGTGCATTTTTTTAAATTATCATCTTCGGGCTTTTTATTGTCGTGTGTTTTACTGTGTTTGTGTTTTATGTTAAATTTTTAATGTATTAAGTGTTTTCTGTTTTATCGTTTGTTTTATTGTTCTAGTTCGTTTCGCCGATTTATTTCAATGCTTTGTTCATTTTGCTATCGTTCCTTTTATTGTATTCTGTGTTTTACCTCATTTTATGATTTGTTTTAATACCTTCGTTTCGTTTTATGTTTGTGTGTTTTGTTTTACTTCTTCGTTTTATTGTGTTTTATTAGTTTGATACCGAAATAAATGAATATTTAAATATATTTCGTTTTATCAACGCCCGAACTTGATCGTTGAAAAGGATACTAGGAAGGGTAGTAACAACTCATTTCTCTCTAGTGATATGCCTTATTTCTGTGTTCATTATACCAACGTGGTGATCTGCTTGATTGCGTTGGAGGACTCTCCCCGCACACGCCTCTCCTCGGCTCAAAATCACGTGTACCAACCTTTGTGATCTCGCACCATACATATGCACTACACACACATACTACATTTACACTCTTTCGCTCCTTTCCCCACATCCGTCTTCCACATTATCATTCTTCTCACATACACACTACGTTCCTATACGTGAACTAAATGGGTGGTGGCAGTGGCTCCTTTACATTATTGCGAGACATAATTGTATAGGTATTTGCTACAACTATATACAAATGGAGTACGCGACATCCAGGCGCATTTACCGAGAACGTTGCTAAAACTTAACCCTTAGTGGATTCTTATAATAGAGGAATGTCTTGAGAAATATCTTTAATGTCAGTATCGCGTTTCTTCTTTATCTTCCCTTTTGGTTTTCATCTTTTTTTCCTTTGTTCGCCTCGTTTCCTTCGTCCCCAATTCTTCCTCAAAATAACCGCAGTAGAGACCAAGGTATGCATTCATATAGACCTTGGCAGAGACCAGAAATTGCCAGAGCGTAGCAATGTCTTAGAACAAATTCATTCAATTTCAGGGATATAATGGTTAATGGTTAAAAGCAAAATAAATGTGCTTGACATCTAAGGTCATGTAGAACTGTAGGAAGGTATAGTAAAGGGGGATGTCAGGTGATATGTGCTATGCGTCAACTATCTAGAATAATGTTGAAAGGTTGAAGTTGGGTAAGGGTTGATGGAAAAGGTTATGGTGGTTTAGGTAAGGGAGTTAGATCAAGTGAAGGAAATTTATGCGTCTGAGGAAGGAGAACAGGTTGTCCAGGCAGAAGCTGTGGGATTCTGTGAGGATGTCTGATGTGTTGGGAGGTCGGTGAAGGGAGGATAGGTGTGGAAAGGCAGATGTACGTGCTGTATTAAAGCGTGGGCAGGACAAGATAATGTGTGGAACTGAAAGAGGGACGTTACATAGCGTCTGTTCCTGTGAAATGGAGCTGACCAAGAGGAGATTGATGGTTTTACAGTATGTAATTTACTATTGTGGAGTCTTGACCAGAAAGATTGCCATCGGGTATACAAGGTTTTAAAGTAGGGGTAATAATACATAGCTAGAATATGTGAGAAGTGTAGTTGAGGTAATGTGGACATTGCGGCATAGCGTGCAAGAGTATCTGCCTGTTCATTGCCAGGGATTCCAACATGGCTGGGTACCCAGCAAAATCTGACAGATTTGTGACGTGTGGATAGATAGAACAACCAGTTCTGGATCTTACAGACAAGGGGATTGGTCGAGTGTATAGACTTTATGAGGGTTAAAGAGTTACCGGAGTCAGTAAAAATAGTAGAAGAGGAAGAGGGGAGTGAGTATATGCGTCTTAAATCAAAAAGGAGTGCTTACAGTTCTGTAGTAAGGACACTAGATTCAGGAGGGAGGGTGTATTTGAAAGAGCACTTTGGGAAGGTTACTGCGAATCCAGCTCCTGAGGTGGATTTGGAACCGTCAGTGTAAACATGAATGCTGGAGGAATGAATGGAGACATAGTCAAGGAAATGAGTGAGAAGGATAGAGGGGGGAATATCTGATTTTGGTGGGTCAGGGAAAACTGAGGAGCAAATACAGGGGTTAGGTATAAGCCATGGAGGGATGGAATGGATGGAAAGTGGGAGAGGTCGGAGGTGAGGAAAGGAGGAATAGGAGAGGAGGGTATCCATGCGTATGAGGAATAGGGTAGGTAAACGTGGAGAAGAGGTAAAGGCAAGAAGCAAGGATTGTGGAATGGTTAGTTTGGTAAGGGAAAGTTGGTGAAATCGAGCATAGCATTGGAGAGAGAGAAGGGCTTGACGTCGAGAGAGGGATGGCATGCCAGACTCAGTATACAGGCTCTCAACTGGAGAGGAGCAGAAGACGCCTAGGGCTAAGCAGAGATAGCTGTGGTGGATTGTATCAAGGTGAGCAAGAAGAGAAGTTGAGGCAAAGGAGTAGATATGGCATCCATAATCTAAAGTGGAAAGGGTCAGGGTAACATGAAGATGGAGGAGAGTTTTGCGATCTGAGCCCCAGGAGAGGTGTGAAAGAGTTTGTAAGATTCGGAGACGGCGTTGAGGTTTTTCGTTCATGTACAACAAATGGTCTCGCCAGGACAATGTGGAGTCATATAACATCCAGGAATTTGCCAGAAGAACGGTATTGGAGTGGAGTGTTATATAAGAAGAGTGGGGGTTGGTGACCTAAACGTGAGCGAAAGAGAAGGATGGGGAAAGATTTGGAAGCGAAAGCCATGGTTAGTGGCCCAAGAAGTTACTGATGTTATTGCAGACTGAAGGAATTGACAGAGATCTGGTATGGATGTGCCAGGTGTGTAGATGGTTAAGTCATCAACATATAGTGATGCCCGGGCTCCTGGTGGTAGGACTGAGACAATGTCATTTAAAGCAAGAAGGAATATAGTGTTACTAAGTACACTTCCTTGTGGGACGCCTTCAAACTGAGGAAAGGATGATGACATGGAAGAGGCAATTTTGACCTGGAAAGGAAAGATTTTATGAAGACACCCATGTTTCCACATAAACCTAGGGGGGACAATTGTTGGAGGGTATGGTACCGCCATGTGGTATCATATGCCTTTTCTAGATCAAAGAATATGGCTAATACGGATTCATGGCGTACAAATGCAGATGTAATATATGTCTCAAAATGGGCAAGTGGGTGTGCCGTACTTCGGGCACGGCGGAAACCAAACTGGGAACGGGGAAGGAGATTATGAGATTCAAGGTACCACATTAAGCGGAAGTTAACCATTCGTTCTAGTAGTTTGCACAAGCAGCTAGTTAGAGCAATGGGGTGGTAATCTTGGGGTAGGGTACCTGATTTATTGGGTTTAAAGAAAGATAAGATAAGAGCTTCTCGCCAATGAGAAGGAAAATTTCCTGACGTCCATATGTGGTTGAAAATAGATAAAAGGAAGGACAGAGAGGAAGATGTGAGGTGTCAGAGCATACGATAGTGAATACCGTCAAGGCCTTCATGAGTGTTGCGGCACGACTGTAATGCAGCGTTGAGTTCAGAAGAAAAAGGAGCATTATAGGACTCATCAGAGGATAGGATGAAGGTAATAGGGATGCGTTCTTTGATGGCTTTAATGGAAGAAAAGTGTGGGGAAAGGTGAGAGCCACTACTGACCTGGCTGAAATAGTTGCCCAGTTCATTAGCTACTTCAATAGGCTCAGAAATGAGAATATCTCGAATATGGAGGATAGGGGGAGGTTTGCCTGATCATTTATGAATCCGTCGCCAAACAGCTGAAATAGATGTAGAAGATGTAATTGATGAAACATAATTTTGCTAGCTATTTGTGTTACTGTTTCTGATTGTATGGCGAAGATGAGCAGATGCTCTTTTAAAGGAGATAAGGGCTGATAGCTGGTTAGGGGTGCCTCGTTTGTAGCGATAGCCGTTCCAGGCTGCTCGTTTTAAGCGAAGCGCTTTGGTGCAATCAGAATTCCACCATGGAACACATTTAGAGGTATAAGGTCTTGAAGTTCGAGGAATGGCTGTATAGGCAGCTCTTAGGATCGTGGTTGTAAAACATTGTAGCATATCTGAAATGGGCGGTAAGGGGGTGGAGGGATAGGTATAGTAGAGAGTGAAGTGAAAGTATGCCAGTCAGCTCTATCAAAGCACCAGCGTGGGGGATTAGGAAGTGGTACATATGAAGTAGGAGAAAGGAGTAATGGGAAGTGGTCACTATAGGAGTGGTATAGAACTAACCAATGGAAATCTAAGGGTGTCTTCTGTATGTGCCATAAAAGTTAATGCAGTATTAAAGTTTAATCCAGATCTCTAATGCGCATGCGCGTTGGCAGCGACCAGGATGAACTTTTAATGCACCTCTGGACCAGGCTTTAATATTAAGCTAATCGATCATCTTAGTATTTTCATACTTAGTATTTATTATGAAAATGATATTGTATATATTTACACAAATTATCAAATATTCTGATAAAGGAAATAACTTATGGTTATGTGTATAAAAAACAATATAATCCCACGAGCAATCTTTGAAGTTCAGTGGCTGCGGGCATGGAACTCATATTTCCAGGTTAGTGAAACAAAAATTGTGTTTTAAAGAAGAATTACGTACTGAATTTTTCTCAACTACTTTACTACAAAATTAACAAGTATACTTTTCTATGGACCTCCTGAACAGCATCCTGATGAAAACATGTTTCCCTCCTCCAACACGATTCAACGCAGCAAAGAGCTGTCCGAAGAAAGTGCGGGATGGATATTAATTGATGAATGTCATTTTTGTACTTGTGTCATTGAAATAAAGATTGGTTTTATAGTTGTTACACCAGTTTCGTTACCCATTTTACTACTATAAATATAAGATCATTATCATGGGAAAAATAGAATATTTCATAATCATGTTTCCCTTATAAGTAAGCCTACTTGTGCCTCGTAATTGTCATATGAAGATCAAATGCATCTTGAGACACTGACTACAACTTTCTATAACAATCATCTTTTCTCCAATCCACAAAAAAATGAATATCAGTTGTCTGAAAAATCTTTTAACAATGCAGTGTCTGAATGCAAATTGCAAGGTTTATTTATCCAAGTCAATTTTATATCGGACTGCAAATCTTTAGGTAATATCTTTAATACTGCCTTCTACATCATATGCGTAGGGACAAGGGAGAATGTTGAATAGATATCTTTTGGATGATTTTGAAGCTTATTTATAGGTATGAGTGCATGACTTGCTCCCAACGCTACCCTACATAGCATGCAACAGTTATGTGTCAAGAGCAATATTGCACAGAAATGTTTCAAAATAGCACAGATTTTTCAGCAATAAAATGACAACATACCTCAGCTCCCATCCTTTAGATTTGTAAAACCTATTCCCACACGCCCAGAAATACGAGACCAGGATATTCACATCAACAACAAAGGGCAGAACCATCACTATATCACAGACTAGGAACATCACAAGAATTGATGAAAATTTAAAGAGAGTCCATTAACTTAAGATTCCAAACAAATCATATTTGAAACAAATAATCTTGAAGAAATGTGTACAGAAAATAGAGGTATGATCTTTCTTACTTCAATATGATGCTAGTCTTAGTTTTCAATTTTGGGAACATTGGGAGGCATAAAGAATTATTTAATGATATGAATAAGTTTTAATGCCTTGTCTTAAATCATATATGTATGTCTGGAATGAAGGGAAGGAAAAGGTGGTCTTCAGAAGCATCTGAGAAGTTCATATCATTATTTACAGAACACTATACACAATTAGCAGGCAAAGCAGTGCAGAGATAAAAAAGGCATAAGATAATTAGCATTATGAAAACATTAGTGAGTCTCAGTTTCATGAAATACACATTAAATATAATAGATATTTTGAAACGTACGAGATGTCTAAAATAGTTTCTTAAATATGATTACCAAAAACATGACATAACAAAAAGAAAGAAAAAAAAAAAAAAAAACATGAAATCTCTCCAAAGGGCGAATTTCACGCGCAACATTTCTCTTCTCTCCGACATGTTTACATGAAAACGGTGGTGATAGAATAATGAGTACAGCAGTTTTTACTAAACATTATTGTCGCGCCGTCTGGCAGCGGAATGTCGTCTTCGGTACGAACACGGTGGATTAGGATTAAACTAAATACGGTAATAAGAGTTAAGGACGCTACAGAAGACGCCCTAAATGAAGAGTAGGGGAGCATAGAAAGAGGTTAAGGCATGAAAAGGATTGCGTGCGCGTCAAAGTGTGTAGGGCGATCTGAATTAAGAATAATTAGGTTATTTGTGGAGAGGAAGCGTTCTAGAGATCGGCCTCTGGAGTTGGTGATAGAGTCACCCCACAGAGTGTGGCAGCAGTTGAAATCACCAACTACGAGGAAAGGTGGTTGGATTTGGGAAATTAGAGTTTCAAAGGCAACGAAGTCCATGGGATGGGATGGGGAGAAGTAGAATGAAATCACTGTGATCCAGCGGCGAAGAAAGATGTAGCGTGGTTAAGTGTGGGGGCACCGACACTCACCCTACTACAGGAGCTGACGAGTGATCCTCGGACCGTAGAGAAGATGTGGGCATGGGCATGGGGAAAAGCCGGCCTGACTACCACCTACGGGAGTGGGTAAACACAGCTGTTCATACAAACGGTTTTATTTACTGAACACTATGCTACTACAGCATCGACGATCACAGAAAACACGGGAAATCACTGGCAACAGGGTAGCGTCGCCGTACATCATAAAATATCACAGTGAGGCACAATACACGAAAATATCACGAGTTAAAGCCCTCCCCAGCCCACACTCACACCTCTTCACTGTCAAGGTCACCCGCCAACTGCCCTCTGTGGCGACTCCATGGCGCGTCACGGCAGGGGTAGCCAAGTATCCAAATTTTAAGAGGTTTGTGGCGTTTATAAAAAGGACAAGGGCTTGCCAAAAGGGCATCAGAATAAGGCATTAAAATAAAAGGTGAACATCCCAAGTGGGCAACACGACTACCCGTTCGCATAAGCGAATCCATGAATCCGGGCGCGTTCGTGTAACTAAAAATACGTAACTCTACAATGTGAATAACTGTGCACGGGACAGTAGTTTGTATGGGAGGTATGACATAAGGGGTTTTATGATGGATAAGTATAGATGAGACATAAAGGGAGTGTGGGGAAGAGATAAAATGGTAATTGGGAATTGGAATAGGAGGATGTGATAATAGATGGATTATAAGAAGCAAGGATATGGCGTAGGTCTGGTCTGTGAGAACGGAAACCGCGAATATTCCAATGTAGGAGAGCTATATCTTAGTTATTTTATGTGAAAGCGTCGGTATGTGTTGGGGAATCTGGGGGGAAGGAGCTAAGGGTGTAAAGGAGAGGTATCAGGAGGTAGGGAATCTGGGGAAGGACATTGTTGTGACATGAGTGATTCCCGTGTGTATCCGGGAGGGAGTGGAAAGGATAGAGGGGATGGAGGGAGAATGTGGGTATAGTTGAGGTTGAAGAGGTGGATTGGGTTGGGAGGGAGTAGGCGGTAGTGGTGTGGTGGGAGTATTAGTGGTAGGAGGATGGATATCTGAAGGATGGATAGTTGGAGTTGAGGGGGATGTGTTGTCTTGGGAGGGATTAGGAGGAAGGATTGTAGGGGTGCTAAGAGTAAGAGGGGGATGCATATCAGGAGGATGGGTAGCGGGAAGATGGATATCGGTGGTGGACGGAATTGAGGGGGTTAGGTTGTGTTGACCGGGAGAGTGATCTTGTGTCTCAAGCATATAGATTTGAATGTCATCCATAGTTTCTGCAGTGGAGTTGGTTGGAGAGTTTTGTGGGCCAAAGGTTTTCTTATGAGGAAGGGGGGGGGGGGGAAGAGGAGACTGGTGTCGCAGGAATAAAGGTAAAGGTAGGTGGAGGTGAGTGTACTGTAGGGGAAGAAGGGTTAGAACGTTTAGTTTGTCTACTGCGGGTAGTGCGGGGAGGGAGAGAAGATGGTGTTGGGGCTGTAGTTGAGATTGGGGTGTCTGGATTTAGAGTGGCAAAAGAATTGGTCTGAGGGAGGTAGAATGTAGAAGTGGAAGTGGGGACATCTTGGGGTGGAGGGGGAGGGGCTGAGCGAACGATGCTACTAGAGTATGGAGTATGAGAGAAACCTTGTCGACGTGCTTCCTGTCTGGCTTCACGTAAAGTGAGACCATTTTTGTATCTGAGAGTTGCTACCTCAGATTCAAACTTGTAAGTGGGACAGCCTCTATAAAATACATTATGGGGGCCGCCGCAGTTAGCACATGTTCGTGTTTGTGCTGAACAGTTTGATCGGTTATGACCAGGTTGGGCACATATGGGGCATCGGTCTGTGGAACGGCAGTGTTTAGCAGGATGTCCAAAGCGCCAACAGTTTTGACATTGACGGGGAGGGTGTTGGTATGGTTGAACAGGGAGGGATTGTCCACCGATGTAGATACGTAAGGGAAGGTCATGTGTACGGAAAGTAATTTTGGCAATGTTGGTCGGATTCTTTCGTTGACCTCTAGGAGGAATGGTGTAGCAATGTACTGATTTCATATCTTGGTCTTTGAGGCATCCTAATAAGTCTCCATAGTTTAACCAATCTTTGGTATTGACTGGGTAGTTTGCTGGGGTGAGAGAGACAGTTCCGGTATTAAGAGTTGGATGAGGTTCTGCAGGAATGGGGTTGCCAGAATGATCAGTTAAATTTGATAGTGCTATAGATTCAGTTTCTGATCTGACTGTTACAAGACGGCAGCGATCGCGTCTGGTATAGAATGGTACTCTGCTCACTTGTTTTTGGAGGCATTGTTAAAAGAGAAGAGCGTTGCCGAGTAAGGAGCTATAGAAGGGATCACGAAAAATCGGTCCCATTTAGTTGGGCTAAACATTATTTAAGATATCTGTAGGGTTGGTGGTGATGGATGGTCGGGAACGTGTGGAAGAGGGAGTATTACGGAGTGATGGAGAATAAGGCTGTAAGGTAGTAATAAGGGAGGATGGGGTGCTTGATGAAGGTTGTAGGGGTAGAGTTGATGAATTTGAGGAAGTTGGGAGGGTAGGAATCTTCTGGAGATTGATTCTCTGCTTGGGTGGGTAATGCACTAGTAGGCATTGAGGAGTGGGTAGTAGTTTCAGTGTTCAGAGTCGTGGTCAAAGGAGAACCTGGGTTGGGGCTATTTGATAAAAGGGCAAGCCTCATTGCCCCTAATAAGGGGATTACATCTTCATTACTGGTCATGGGGAACCTTGATTATATAAAACGGCATAAAGGGTCCACCCTCATGCACATAGACAATTAAATCGGGAGTACTGTGCCCATAGTTCCCGCAGGCCGTTCAGGACTGGCACAAGGTCAGTCTTTCATCCTTTCAGCACGGCTCTAACACCTTAGGAAGTAGATAGTAGAAGGGGATGGGGAAGGGATGGAAACAAAAAGCTGGAGGGGGAAATGGTTAATGGTTAAAATAAATGTGCTAGACATCCAAGGTCATATAGCACTATAGGAAGGTATAGTAAAGGGGGATGTCAGGTGATAGTTGCTATGTGTCAACTATCTAGAGTAGTGTTGAAAGGTTGAAGATGGGGGAAAAGGTTATGGTGGTTTAGGTAAGGGAGTTAGATCAAGTGAAGGATATTTATGCGCCTGAGGAAGGCAGAAGCTGTGGGATTCTGTAAGGATGTCTGATATGTTGGGAGGTCGGTGAAGGGAGTATAGCTGTGGGTATGCAGGGGTACGTGGTGTATTAAACCGTGGACAGGACAAGAGAATGTGTGGAACTGAAAGAGGGACGTTACATAGAGGACATAGGGGCGGGTCTGAGTGTGACATTAGATAGGCGTGTGTGGCCAATATGTAAGCGTGAGAGGGCCGTCTCCCAGCGTCTATTCCTGTGAAATGGAGCTGACCAAGAGGAGATTGATGGTTTTATAGTATGTAATTTATTGTTGTGGAGTCTTGACCAAAAAGATTGCCATCGGGTATACAAGAAGGTTTTAAAGTGGGGGTAATAATCCGTAGCTGGAATATGTGAGAAGTGTAGTTGAGGTAATGTGGACATTGCGGCATAGCGTGCAAGAGTATCTGCCTGTTCATTGCCAGGGATTCCAACATGGCTGGGTACCCAGCAAAATCTGACAGATTTGTGACGTGTGGATAGATAGAACAACCAGTTCTGGATCTTACAGACAAGGGGATTGGTCGAGTGTATAGACTTTATGAGGGTTAAAGAGTTACCGGAGTCAGTAAAAATAGTAGAAGAGGAAGAGGGTAGTGAGTATATGCGTCTTAAATCAAAAAGGAGTGCTTACAGTTCTGTAGTAAGGACATTAGATTCAGGAGGGAGGGTGTATTTGAAAGAGCACTTTGGGAAGGTTACTGCGAATCCAGCTCCTGAGGTGGATTTGGAACCGTCAGTGTAAACATGAATGCTGGAGGAATGAATGGACACATAGTCAAGGAAATGAGAAGGATAGAGGGGGGAATATCTGATTTTGGTGGGTCAGGGAAAACTAAGGAGCAAATACAGGGGTTAGGTATAAGCCATGGAGGAATGGAATGGACAGACAGTGGGAGAGGTCGGAAATGAGGGAAGGGGGAATGGGAGAGGAGGGTATCCATGCGTACGGGGAGAGGAGTTGGTAAACGTGGAGAAGAGGTAAATGTATGAAGTAAGGATTGTGGAATAGCTTGGTAAGGGAAAATTGGTGAAATCGAGCATAGCATCGAAGAGAGGAGAGGAGCGGAAGGCGCCTAGGGCTAAGCGGAGACCGCTGTGGTGGATTGTATCAAGGTGAGCAAGAAGAGAAGTTGAGGCAGAGGAGTAGATATGGCATCCACAATCTAGAGTGGAGAGAATCAAGGTAACATGAAGATGGAGGAGAGTTTTGCGATCTGAGCCCCAGGAGAGGTGTGAAAGAGTTTGTAAGATTCGGAGGCGGCGTTGAGCTTTTTCTTTGATGTACAAGATATGGTCTCGCCAGGACAATTTGGAATCAAATATAACGCCTAGGAATTTGCCAGAAGAACTGTATTGGAGTGGAGCGTTATATAAGAAGAGTAGGGGTTTGAAAACCATACGTGAGCGAGAAAAAAGGATGGGGAAAGATCTAGAGGTAGAGAAGCGGAAGCCATGGTTGGTGGCCCAAGAAGTTACTGATGTTATTGCAGACTGAAGGAATTGACAGAGATCTGGTATGGATGTGCCAGATGCATAGATGGTTAAGTCATCAACATATAGTGATGCCCGGGCTCCTGGTGGTAGGACTGACGCTATGTCATTTACAGTAAGAAGGAATAAAGTGATACTAAGCACACTTCCTTATGGGATGCCTTCGAATTCAGGAAAGGATGATGACGTGGAAGAGGCAATTTTGACCTGGAAGGTACGTTTAGAAAGGAAGGATTTGATGAAAACGCCCATGTTTCCACGTAAACCTAAGGAGGACTATTATTGGAGGGTATGGTACCGCCATGTAGTGTCATATGCTTTTTCTAGATCAAAGAATATGGCTAATACGGATTCATGGCGTGCAAATGCCGATGTAATATATATCTCGAAATGGGCAAGTGGGTCTGTTGTACTTCGGGCACGTCGGAAACCAAACTGGGAAGGGGGAAGAAGATTATGAGATTCAAGGTACCACATTAAGCGGAAGTTAACCATTCGTTCTAGTAGTTTGCACAAGCAGCTAGTTAGAGCAATGGGGTGGTAATCTTGGGGTAGGGTACCTGATTTATTGGGTTTTAAGAAAGATAAGATAAGAGCTTCTCGCCAATGAGAAGGAAAATTTCCTGACGTCCATATGTGGTTGAAAATAGATAAAAGGAAGGATAGAGAGGAAGATGTGAGGTGTCAGAGCATACGATAGTGAATACCGTCAAGGCCTTCATGAGTGTTGCGGCACGACTGTAATGCAGCGTTGAGTTCAGAAGAAGAAAAAGGAGCATTATAGGACTCATCAGAGGATAGGGTGAAGGTAATAGGGATGCGTTCTTTGATGGCTTTAATGGAAGAAAAGTGTGGGGAAAGGTGAGAGCCACTACTGACCTGGCTGAAATAGTTGCCCAGTTCATTAGCTACTTCAATAGGCTCAGAAATGAGAATATCTCGAATATGGAGGATGGGTGCAGGATGGGGGGATGTTTGCCCGATAATTTATGAATCCGTCGCCAAACAGCTGAAATAGATGTAGAAGATGTAATTGATGGAACATAATTTTGCCAGCTATTTGTGTTACTGTTTCTGATTGTATGGCGAAGATGAGCAGATGCTCTTTTAAAGGAGATAAGGGCTGATAGCTCTGTGAGGGGTGCCTTGTTTGTAGTGATAGCTGTTCCAGGCTGTTCGTTTTAAGTGAAGCGCTTTGGTGCAATCAGAATTCTACCATGGAACACATCTAGAGGTATAAGGTCTTGAAGTTCGAGGAATGGCTGTATAGGCAGCTCTTAGGATCGTGGTTGTAAAACATTGTAGCATATCTGGAATGGGTGGTAAGGAGGGTGGAGGGATAGGTATAGTAGAGAGTGAAGTGAAAGTACGCCAGTCAGCTCTATCAAAGCACCAGCATGGGGGATTAAGAAGTGGTGCATATGAAGAAGGAGAAAGGAGTACTGGGAAGTGGTCACTATAGGAAGAGTTGGGGTTGAAGGGGGTGGGATGTGTTGGGAGGGAGTAGATGTGGGGGGGAGTATTAGTGGTAGGAGGGTGGATATCGGAAGGATGGATAGTTTGAGTTGAAGGGGATGTGTTGTCTTGGGAGGGATTAGGAGGAAGAGGGGGATGGATATCAGGAGGATGGGTATTGGGAGGATGGATATCGGAGGTGGACGGAATTGAGGAGGTTAGGTTGTGTTGAGAGGGAGTAGGAAGAAGGGGTGTAGGGGGAATATTAGTAGGAGGGGTATGGATATCGGCAACCACTTCAAGTGTGGAAGGAGCATGAGTTATGGGATCTTGTGTCTTAAGCCTATAACTTTGGATGTCATCCATTGTTTCTGTAGTGGAATTGGTTGGAGAGTTTTGTGAGAAGGTAACTGTTTCTATAATGGAGTTGATTGGAGAGTTTTGTGGGATAAAGGTTTTCTTATGAGGGGGGGAAGAGGAGACTGGTGTCTTAGGAATAAAGGTAAAGGTAGGTGGAGGTGATTGTGCTGTAGGGGAAGAAGGGTTAAAACGTTTAGTCTGTCTACTGCGGGTAGTGCGGGGAGGGAGAGGAGATGGTGTTGGGGCCGTAGTTGAGATTGGGGTGTCTGGATTTAGAGTGGCAAAAGAATTGGTTTGAGGGAGGTAGAATGTAGAAGTGGTTGGGGCTGTAGTTGAGATTGAGGTGTCTGGGTTTAGAGTGGCAAAAGAATTGGTCTGAGGGAGGTAGAATGTAGAAGTGGAAGTGGGGACATCTTGGGGTGGAGGGGGAGGGGCTGAGCGAACGATGCTACTAGAGTATGGAGTATGAGAGAAACCTTGTCGACGTGCTTCCTGTCTGGCTTCACGTAAAGTGAGACCATTTTTGTATCTGAGAGTTGCTACCTCAGATTCAAACTTGTAAGTGGGACAGCCTCTATAAAATACATTATGGGGGCCGCCGCAGTTAGCACATGTTCGTGTTTGTGCTGAACAGTTTGATCGGTTATGACCAGGTTGGGTACATATGGGGCATCGGTCTGTGTGTGGAACGGCAGTGTTTAGCAGGATGTCCAAAGCGCCAACAGTTTTGACATTGACGGGGAGGGTGTTGGTATGGTTGAACAGGGAGGGATTGTCCACCGATGTAGATACGTAAGGGAAGGTCATGTGTACGGAAAGTAATTTTGGCAACATTGGTCGGATTCTTTCGTTGACCTCTAGGAGGAATGGTGTAGCAATGTATTGATCTCACACCTTGGTCTTTGAGGCATCCTAATAAGTCTTCTCCACAGTCTGACCAATTTTTGGTATCGACTGGGCAGTTTGCTGGGGTGAGAGAGACAGTTCCGGTATTAAGAGTTGAATGAGGTTCTGCAGGAATAGGGTTGTCAGAATGATCAGTTAAATTTGATAGTGCTATAGATTCAGTTTCTGATCTGACTGTTACAAGACGGCAGCGATCGCGTCTGGTATAGAAAGGGACTCTGCCCACTTGTTTTTGGAGGCATTGTTGAAAGAGAAGTGTTGCCTGAGTAAGGAGCTGTAGAAGGGATCACGAAAAATCGGTCCCATTTAGCTAGGCTAAACAGAGTATTTAAGATATCTGTAGGGTTGGTGGTGGTGGATGGTCGGGGACGTGTGGAAGAGGGAGTATTACGGAATGATGAAGAATAAGGCTGCAAGGTAGTAACAAGGGAGGGTTGGTTGCTTGATGAAGGTTGCGGGAGTAGAGTTGATGAATTTGAGGAAGTTGGGTGAGTAGTAAGGTCTTCTGGAGATTGATTCTCTGCTTGGGTGGGTAAAGCACTAGTAGACATTGAGGAGTGGATAGTAGTTTCAGTGTTCGGAGCCGTGGTCAAAGGAGAGCCTGGGTTGGGGCTATTTGATAAAGGGGCTAGCCTCATTGCCTCTAATAAAGGGATTACATTTTCATTACTGGTCATGGGGAACCTGGATTATATAAAAGGGCTTAAACCTCCTTTCACTACTGAAGGTAAGGGCTAGATTAGTCGGGAGTACCGTGCCCATAGTTCCCGCAGGTTGTTGAGGACTGGCACAAGGTCAGCCTTTCAACCTCTCAGCACGGCTCTCACACCTTAGGAAGTAGATAGTAGAAGGGGATGGAGAATGGATGGAAACAAAAGCTGGAGGGGGAAAAGACCATGCAAAATTGGTTGAGTCGAGGGCTGAGGCCCTATGCAGGGGAGATCCCTGCATTGGGTCTCAGTCTTTGTCTCCTAAGCCACCCTTCCCTACGACAACAACGGGCAAGGGATTGGGGGGGTGGAGGGGGAAAAGACCATGCAACATTAGTCGAGTTGAGGGTTGAGGCCCTAGGGAGGGGAGATCCCTGTATTGGGTCTCAGTCTTCGTCTCCTAAGCCACCCCCCCACGACAACAACGGGAAAGGGATTGGGGGGGTTCAGGGATTTAAATAAAGGCAATATATCCTCCCATTAGATTTTTCCGTTTTCATATTCAGTGTATTCCCTTATCTATTGTTAGTAATGTTTTCATTTATTCTTGTGTGTTTTGAATTACTATATCAAGGCTCAAATCATATCGAAGTCATGTAGAGTTTGCATATGAAGAGAAAATTTTACAATATATATTGAGACACTGTATGTCTACCATCTTAACTCAAACTGGGAATATACTGTCGCCATTAAAAATACTGTATGTAGGAATAATTCTGGTCTAATAAGATCTCTTGATGAAGACTTAACTTAGTATATTTAATAAACATAATAGCAACAATTATGTAAATGAGAACAAACGGCAGACACAACCAACTTCACTCTTTGGAAGTCTGTAATAACTCTGTCAAACTTGTAACCAGTCTGTAAGTCAGTATCATATGGACCTTTTGATAAATAAATGAAACACCTGAATTTATCAGTTCATTTACAAATTATTGTTTCATCGGTGAAACTGTCTATATCAAATCTGAAAAAATATTCTAACATCTCCCAGCTGACCCCAATTTCCTATAGCACAATGAAAGTGATATTGATATACTTAGCTCTTCAAAAATTCTTTTTCTTGGTACCACATAAATACAAGATACATTGTATTCTGTGGATTCAGTTCTACAGTAAGGAGAATTGAAAGAAAACATATTAAGGAATTACAATAAAATCTGTATATTTCAGAACAGGAAATAGATATTTAATCTAGCAGAAAGCACTGACATTCATGGATCATACACTGAGCTGCATTTTGAAGAATACTGCTACAGATGAAATGTACAGATGAAATATAATGCAGATAAAAAGGCAACGATACATAAACTAATGGAAACATTCAACACACTATAGTAGCATCTCACCAGCTTCTTTGGGTAGGTCTTAAAATATCAATATATATATAATTTCACCTTTTGTCATTATAAATCTGCTGGAGTCTTAGCCTTTCTATTTAGCCATCTTAAGTTAATTGTCTTTAAATTCATACTAAAATAGCAATAAATGACTTAATGTACAATAACTGAAGATAGTATGCATTTAAACTTACATTACACACATTACATTCTTTCACATGATATAAAGTATAAGTATAAATACATGATTTCATCATGAATTTGATGTTCACTACCATATGAAAATTCACTAGAACTTTAAAACATTTCCATTTAATACAAAAAGAAAAAAATATATATGCATTAATGTATATTACTAGCCTGTGAAAAATATCCGTACTATTCCTGACTATAAGAGCTTTTTTTACTTCCCTCAATCAGTTCAAATTGTTCTTAAATAGTGCTATACTCATGCCTCCCCCAACTAAAACCTAAAATATAACAGATATAATACACATATGATAATAATATTCAAAATTAAGATAATATATAGCATTCCAAACACATGGTAATGGAAATTTGAAGTTACAAAATTTATAGAAAACATTAAATTCATTACAACTCACGTAAGAAAAAAGGCAAACATTTGTAGCAGCATTATTTGTGACTATAATACAAGTGGCCACTAGTAACTCTGATGGCAAGACAAATCCATTATTTTTTATGATATATGATCAAAATGAGTTTAAGCTCATATCAATTTCTGACCAAAATTCATCCAAGAAATCATCTTTTTAAAGCTATTGGTCTACTGCTTAACCTGTTTCACATATTATTTTTTTTTTTTTCCAGCCAAATTTGGAAATAGATTGTACATCTTCTATTTTACAATATCTAGATACAACATATCAGCTTCTTTTCTCCTCAAGCTAAACATTCATCCACACTAAGTGATGAGCAACATGAAAATAGAAGCATAAGAAGAATCTAAGACAGGCATGTCAAGGGGAGAAATTACAGTAACATGAGAAACAAGAATATAAATGTTGTCTAATGCAAAACGAGAGACAACATGTCTTTGAACACTGAAGGTCAACACCAAAGTTGTTATGTCTCTAATGCCTAGGCTTGCAGTCATCATAGAACAAGATAATATGTAAGCAGAGCAGCACAACAGTACATAAGATTTTTTTTCTTTTTGGCACATGTAACAAGTGAACTCATCTGTGCAGTTCCACTTTTAAGCCATGCAGCATATAAATGTTGATACAGGTTGGTAACTGGCTTTAGGAAATGCAATTAACCACGTTTTACACACAAACTGCATACTTTGCCATGATATACCACTCTTTAACCAATTCTTGGTATTTTTTTAATCTCTCCTGATTGCATATGAAAAATATCTGAAAAATATAGCCTTCAAAAAGAAGAAAAAATATATATATACTGAAGAAGGGGGAAATAACTTCCATAGCTACACATAACCTGAAATGATTTTGCTTCAGCATCCTTTAACTTCTTGGATATTCTCCTTCCCTGGACCACACAACTCCTGGTTCACCTCCAAGGTTCTCCCTTTTACATGGGTCTATGAGGAAAATGGCTTGGAAAGGGGACTTTCCTTACGGGTCAAAGGTATGGCTGATATGAGCCTCAGCATTTGAGGGAAATTAGTTCTTTACAAAATGAGCTAACTTATGCCTAGTTTTCAACATTAATTACATTTGACTTTTACAGTTATAATCGTTGATTGCGTTAGTGTAATTCAAAACACATAAAAACTTACTTTTTAGATTTATCTTATTGTGCTTTCCCTTGCATGTGAAAAAATTCAACTACTTTTGCTGATATAAAAATATAAATGCAAATATTAAGACTAGATGAGATAATGTGTATTGTTGTTATGTATAGTAGTAGTTCTATCTGTACCCTTCAACTTAGCATGACCAGATATTCATTCAACATCCAAAACACTACAAAGAAATGATACATCAAACATACTCTGTAATAATCCACAAGCTCTAAATATACATGAAAATATTTCATTATTCTCTTGCAATACAACAAAATTCATCTAACCCTGCCTTGTTTATATGAAGCATGAACTTCATACACAACAGAATATTCATGTGTCTGAAACAGTTTAAATTCTATCATTCCCAGCTACAAGCTATTGTCCTTACATTCCCCCTAACAGGAAGTAAGTTTGTTACTTGAGCAGTGTTTATCAACTTGATGGATAGCTGGAGAGCATACTGGGTAATAATGATACTGGGCAAGTTGAAGTAAAAAAAATGCTCTTGAAATCAGGTAGCACAGCTACTTCTCCATCAAAAGGAATACTGTGTATTCATACATCTCTATTTTTAGACATTCATTTGATTTTGGTACATATTAAAATGTCTGCTCTGTACAGAGGGAAAGTCAAGTTTTCAGAATTACACTAAATGTTTTGACACCACCTAGAGGAGTAAAAATGTACTCTTCACTCTAGCTACTTTTGTTTTAATTTAAAGATATAATAGCAAATGAAACTTTGATCATCAAAATTATATATCTTGATATGCTACTGTTTGTCATACTGAGATCAAGGTTATCATGAAAAACAGAATCCTCACCTTGTGCACTTCACATATGACCAGAATTTGCTTATTATCATATCTGATTTATTTTTAATCAAATCATGCTGCATTAAACTCCATATAGATTTGTCCAACATTAAAATTCAACTTTTGAGCATACTCAAAATGTGCAGAAACACTAGAACATCACTGTTTAGTTGACCTGAAGTTTCTTTAAAAAAACGTTAATACAATCGTCATTTACATTAACACTCTGCGAGTGATGAGGAAGGGTGATAAAAGTGGCATGACAGTGAACTTGCTCCCTTGGCTTTTTTTGGAGCATATCATGAAGTGAGCACAGGCCTGCAAAGGAGAGAGATCTCAGAGCCACTTACTCAAT
>NC_091568.1:23716293-23718793 GCF_042767895.1 Penaeus vannamei | reverse complement strand
ATATCCCCCTATCAGCAGTAAATCTTACTTCATTACCAAATGATCCAGTGACACAGTGTGGTTCTGGGCCTAAATTCTATGGGGCACAAAAATTGAAGAAAAGAATAAAGTAGTAATAACATAAACATTAGTAGACCATCCCTAGGCAAATAAACATTGCCCAGTAATACTGAGAGATTTCAATTTAGATTTCAGTAGTGCTTTTTGAAGAAAAAAAGAAAAAGATAAAAAATAAGAAGGTAATTTATCAAACAATGCAGATAATAACATATGTGTCTTGCTTTACTAACATCAATAATTAGGGGGTTGCCCAAGGCATTGGCAATCCACACTGTGCCACTCCAGCAATCCAAACAATGTTGCTTTTCTTATGAAGATAAATCACTTGACTAGACTACATTGCATTCAAAAGGAATAGCTTCACAAGTGCATAATAAAATTATGTGAGAATTTTAAAAAATCATGCAAATTATCATATTAAATCAGAGGAATATTTTCTATACTTAAGGGAACCATCTGGTGAGTTTTCAACTGATTTTGATGACACTGACTATTGATGTTATATGCATATTAGATGGGACTTTGCTTTGAAGATCTTATTAGACATATATTGTTTTTTAACAAAACCATTTTTTCTTGTGATTTTAAATGCATTTGATAGTCTTTTTTACATGATTAAATTCATTTTTTTTGTATAATGAAACATAGTGCATGTGGATTTCCCTAAAAATGTAGAACTAGAAGTTATATTTAACTCCTTGCACTTCTGCGACAGTGATAAAAAAACAAAAAACAAAAAAACATCTTTAGTATTATTATAACTGTCAAATGGAGAATATAAAATAATATTAAATACTAAATCTGTGAAAATCATAAAACAAAGAAACTCCTGAATCTATCAACTCTATAATCCATAAAATGTGATTATCATGTCATGATAAAATTTGGCTTATGGGGCAGGTCATGTGAACATGCTGTCTTGTGATGTCAACAATACACTTCTGTCCTCCCAAGGTCAAAACAGAAGCTGTGCCTTCCTCTCTCAGTCCAGAGGAAACAGCTGTTCACACCTTCCTTGCCAGCCCAAGACTTTCTCTTGCGGCGACTCAGCCCTTCATCACGCCTGGAAGAATGGACACCCAAAGAATATGGTACCAGGCACCTCCGCCAGTAGGACAAGGAGTCGCTGGATATAAGGACGTCTCATCAGGCAGAGAGAGAGAGAGCACCAGAGGCAGACCAAGACTTAGCAGAGCAGGCTCAGGGCAGGAGGTCACTCCCCTCGCCTCGGCACTCTGGGCGCGAGGTCACTCTCGGGGGGCCACACCTTTACCTCCCCAATAAACTCCTCAAGCAAGTCCCCTTTCATTCTCCACCACCCATACGCCCCCAACTTTATCCAAACTGGTGGTTTAGTGGTGGAAGACTCTCCCAACGCCGAACATTCCTAAAAGAAGCTCCTGCCGAAGTGTCTCCTCGCTACCAAGATCCATGCCACCCACACCATGTCTACCACAAAAATCATGCTGACAACTCACGCCTGTGCTACGCTCCCAACGAAGTCGCAGAAGATAAATTCCCCAACCCACTCTTGCTAACTGACTCACCTACCTCGTCGAGTCTTTGCGAACCTTCGTCAGCACAAGCCATAAAATCACACTTCGAACCTATACCACCAATACTCTCTCGCTACTTTTAAGAGTAAGTGTACTTCTTCAGTGCCAGTTTAACTATCCGCCCTCCCTAAACCCACCCATACCTTACATATAAGTTGCCTTTTCTTAACTACTAATTCTATATTACAAAATTTCTCACTGTTAATAATTGTTTTAACTCATAACGAAGTTACACACTGAGGTCACTGTGACCACTCATCTCACTCCCCCACCTCATTTCCCCACCCTAACCATTCTTTAATTGATGTATTTTGTTGTGTTATTTGTATCTTTCAGACTATTGTATTATTGTTGTCTTCACACTGCATAATATGTTTTATTTTCTCAGAGCAAGTAACCACACTTCAGTTTATTCAATTATAGTAATGTTTCCGTTTCCCACGTATATTATTCATGTCTATTGTTATCGTTTCCTTCACTTTATATGCTATGTTTATTAGTAGTTCCTTTGTTACTGCTTGCGTTTTTACTTTTCATTCTGTGAATTTATACATATGGTGTGTTTTGAAAATCACTTTCCCTTCACTTGCCGCGATAACTGTTCGCTTATTCACATTTGCATGTTGATGCCCTTTTTTACTCACTTATTTGACCGGTCTACATGAATTCACTCTAGGATTATTTGTAATAAGTACCATACGTTTTATAACTAATTCTAACTAGCTTTAATGACGTCTACTCTCAATATTCGATATCTTGTCATTAGTACTACTAGAATTTATGCTTCTTTAGTTTTAAGGTATTGGTGAATATGTAACTTGTAACTACCTTGATGGTGTCAAAATCTGTTACAATAGGGGTAATGCACAGCAGACACCATGCTT
>NC_091568.1:23698793-23703793 GCF_042767895.1 Penaeus vannamei | reverse complement strand
CAATGGGCATTTAGGATGGGGCTCTATCATTATTTCTGTCAGTAAATGAGTGTGGAATATACCATCCATGAGCCATGACTGGAAGAGTGCTGGCTCCAGGGAGGACACACTAAGGTGTTACTTATCATTATTATTACTATATAGCATTATAGACTACCTAGAGATATGGCATTAAGTCTGTGCAAGGAAAGCAGTCTAATACCATTTTGATAGAGCATATCAAATGAAAAATATAGTCCCTGGAAAATGGCAAAAAAGCAAAAAAAAAATTGCAGAATATTGAGATGGTAACATTGCTCAGGGGAGGCTATGAGTCTTGACAATGCACACAAGTGTTTGTGTGGTCTAGGAGTACGAGCCACGCACTTGGGAGAGTTGCCACACAAGTAAGTCCAATGCCAGATTTTGAGCCATCTGCAGGTATCAAGAGACCCAGATCCAGGAGATTAACATCCAAGCCTCACCTATCAGTGCTTACCTATGTAACTAGTGTTAACCTACTTGGCCTAACTGAATTGAAAGTGCAAAGAGTATTACATATAAACCTTGAGTACCTGCTTCAGTATTTTCATCAACATTATAGATGAGGACTGTTTAACTCATGGTTAACAATATAAGAAATTAAAATCTCCAACCCATTTGTTAATCATTTGGACGCAGTGACTCCCTTTTTGACAAAAGATAAGTAAGCCAGAGTTTCCCTTTTCTAATTACTTAAGGATGGTAAATGCTGCTTTTTTACCAAGTGTATCCCAGATGACCTCCCAACTTCAACTGAAGTATGCCCACAGGAATATTGGCCATAAACATTTTCTGAATTCAATATACATTGAAGGCTTAATAATGTCAGTGGAAAGAGATTAGACTAATAACATTTATCCCTCTGCCACTGGGAGTGAATGCTTAAGTGCACTATCTGCTACGGTTTGCTTTCATTATCTTTTTTTACACTTAGATGACCCTATAAGCACTTCATAACCAACAGTTACTTGTATCTACCTAATTCCATCAATTTACATGACACTACAAGAACTTTATAACCAAGCAGTCAGTTGCTTGGTATTTACCCAATCCCTTTAATTTCCTACGAAACTATATAACCCTGATGTTTAGCACATTTATTTGTTTAAACCATTAAACAAATTGGTATTTTCATTACTATCATTGGTCATTAACAATATAATAATATTAGCACTAATACTAGGATTGATAATAACACTTTTACTACTAATAAAAACAATACTAGTAATGATGGTAAGAGTATCAACTCTTTGAACACAGATTTCATGTTATGGCTACTATTGACTGGGCTTTGGATGGTACTGCATAACAACATCACCCATTTCAGCATATCAGAGGCAGCTCTTTTTTCTCTGACAATACCAGTATTATTAGTTTGGTATCACTATTAGATAGGGCATCTAAAGAGATGCATTAAATTTTTTCAAATATTTGGTTATAAGCTCTAGCTCTGTGCAATTAACCCCTATGATCCAGATGGCGTGACTAGCACGTCATGAAAAAATTTGGATTCTTGGGCAGGTGACGTGGAGGGAAAAATTGGGTTGTGAGCTGGGGTGATGCAAACTTCACGTTGTGAGCATTTACGTTGAAAGCTCTTGGATTGTGATTAGACTTATTTGGCATTTAGGAAGGGGCTTTGGCATTATTTCCATCAATAAATGAGTGTGGAATGACTGGAAGAGCACACAGGTTGTATCATAAGAAAAAAAAAAAAAATTTAATTACACAAATAACAAAATGTTACTTATCATTATTATTATTGCACTGAGTTATAGCCTACCTAAAGAGATGATATGAAGTCTGCAGAAAGAAAACAGTCTACTACTATCTGGATAGAGTAAATCAAATGAGAAATTCAGGCAAAAAAGCTGAAAATGCTTATGCCAAAAACATAACAAATTAACATTGCAAAGGGGAGTCTTGTCATCACACATGAGTGTTTATATGAACCCCACTTACAAGCCACATTCCCAGCAAAGGGACCACTAACATAAGCCTAATGCCTGTATTTTGGGCCATGTGATGGCAGTGAAATATTCAAATCTAATGGGTTAAGTGTCCAACATGTTTAAAACCCAAATGAGCGGGATGCTGATGAGAAACTTCTTTGTTATTGGCCACTTGCCAATTTCTAATACTGTGCACTAGCAAGATGAAAATAAAACCTTTTTTCCTACCAAAAAAATGAAGGAATGGTGTAAAAGGTGAGATTAAGGTAGATCTTGTAAGTTAAAAAATCAATAAAACAAAATCATAGTGGAGAGACCATATTCCTGGTATTACTGGGTTGAGTGTTACTTGTAATTATTCTTGAATACATAAAATCTAATTGTCTAATTAAGTTTTGTTTATTAACATTCAGTTAACTATTCAAAATACACTGGGATTAAGTATGGAACACCTGGTGCAAAATTTTAAAATCCTAGGTAGACTTGACAGGCATTCTTCTAACTTCTGTTTTTCAAAATGATCTTAGCAACCCTGAAAAAAAGTCTCTCCTCCTAATGGCACGTCAAAAGTGAAGAAAGGAAAAAAAAAAAAAAAATTGTTAGTGAATAAGGAGGAAATTTAATGTAATGGCACTGGTCAGTCATACTCTGTCTAGTGACATTTCCTTTTTGCACATAGATGACTCCCAAAGTGCTCAGCCACCATGGAGCCAATTAGTAAACCTTTCAGAAAATAAAGGACAAGCAAGGGTAAACAGGTGAGCTAGGTAGGACTAGTGATTGACACCTTGGTGATTGCACATTGTGGAGCCATCTATGTGTAAACAAAATGACGCGATAGACATGACATGTATGCTTGCCATCCTGTTGGTGAGTATTGTCAATTAGGGTAATGTTTAGATAGGCTCCTATTGTATTTTGGAATCCTGATGGAAAAATATTGTCCTGGGATGTTGGGCTAGTTTATTTTGTAAGCACTGAACGTGGGTTGGTGATTTATTTCTTATAAGTTGAAACTGAAAAATCTTAAATGTTAGATGATAATGCTGAACCAGTTTAATGTCATTGAACACCATTATCAATATGATGTAAATTTTATTTTCTATGCTATAATAATGAAGAGAGTGAGAGAAAAAAAGAAGGAAAATTAAAAAAATCTTTTATACCTGAGGACTCCCCTCTTGGGGATAAGGTGGTGCTAACAAAATAGTAAAAATAGTAATATCCACCCACTGGACTAGTCACTAGGACAAACCCTTTATGAGATCTAACATACTCTCTTCTTCAAATATTCCCAACCCACTAACTCCTATCAAGGCCAATGTATTTGCAGTACCTTGGAAGGTGGTTTTCTGACTGTGTCTTGGGCAGTGTGGCAGTGGATGTGGGTCGCTTAGGGTCTCTCGGTGTTGTCGATGGTGTGGTGGGTAGCGAGATAGTTGATCGCGAGAGGGACTTTCCCATCTCGATGCCACCTGCTGCCTCACTGCTGTATTTGATGTTAGTATACTCTCTGCCAAGTTGTAAACTCTTCTGCTCTGCTGAGATGCGTTGCTGCACTGTTTCTATGTGATGCTGGACAGCCAAGTATACAAACTTGTATTGGGCCTCTGTCTGCACCATTCCTGAGCGTTGAGACCTTACCATCTGGATGGTTCGCTGGATATCTATCTCACAGTCAAGGCCTAATCAGAAACAGAAAGAAAAGAACTAAATGCTACTTTCCCCTCTACATGAAAAAACATTTTGCGTCATATTTGACACACAAAGTGTGATGCTGAATTCAGGTATGTTTTTAAGTCACTATCATTTTATAGAAACATCGCTCAACAAAGTGACAAGACTTTCCCCAACTTGTATACCTTCCTCAAATAAAAAGTTCCCTACTTCATGTGGCAAAATAACATGCAATGAACTTCCGGCAACAGACTGAAGATATGTAATTTTATAAACTTACACATCAAATATCATCAATGCACTTACCTTGTCTTTTGATCTGATCTAGGATCATATCCACAACAATGAATGTCCCAGTACGCCCAATGCCTGCTGAGCAATGGACAACAATTGGCCCTGCTGATGTGATTTCTTCCTGGCGCTTGTTAACATCATGAAGAAAGTTAAGAACACATCCTGGATCGGACGGAACACCATGATCTGGCCATGCCTTGTAAGAGGAGAAACCAATATCAGAATTAGTTTACAAAGCCACACCACAGTAAATTTTCCATCTATCAATATCAATATATTTCAAACCTAGTCCCTCCAGGCTGGCCAAAGTTCTCAAAGGCCTAATTTCTGAGGCCATTGTAAAAATGGTGGTGTGCACTACTTGTAGGCATGTTTAATTTTTAACCATATATGCCATGATAAAGCAATGGTTTATAGGTGTGGTACAAAACTAATGAGAGCTATTTTTCAGCTTAATTAATATTAACTCACCATAGTGCAAAATGACTTGACATGAGCCCATATCAAGATGGCCAGTCTAAGAATGGCATGACATACTTGCCATCTGGTGGCAAAGGGTTTATAACATTCATCCTGATCAAATTACCATAACATGAAGCACATAAAGTAAACCCATTGTATCCAGATGCTTCACCTCTTCACCGGCATTACACTCATATGAGTGGACACACTGATGAGGTGTGTGGCTTGCAGACTGGGTGCAAATGAACTATTGTCTGGTGACAAGACTATGCATCCCCTTTACAATGTGATTCTGTTTTTTTCTGTATTAGCATTTTTAGTTTTTATGCCATTTCTAATGTCCATATGGAGGGCAAGAATAGGATCCTGAGCATGAAAATAGCATCCTCCCTGGAGCTAGCACTCGTCCAGTCATTCATCATCATCATTGGGAGCTAACGCCGATGGAGGCGCAAAGTCGCACCATCCTTCGTTTCCATGTATGAGGATCCCTCATGGTGAGCCACCAAGAAGGGATTCGGTCCATCTCGAGCTCTTCACAACAGGTTTGATCAATCTGGACTTCCTAGGTCGTCCCACAGGCCTCCTCCAACC
>NC_091568.1:23658793-23671293 GCF_042767895.1 Penaeus vannamei | reverse complement strand
GTAATGCTCTGGTTTTAATATTTTTCCTATAAGAATTTCATGGATAAGTCTATTAATGTTAGCCTAAACACCATGTTTTTATAATCCTTATAAAAAAGACCTTATTTATATGTGGTCATTTCTTTTTTATAAGTATTTTGCTTTCTTACTAAATCAAAGTTAAGTTTGACATTTAGCAAATGAGAATACAAATTTTCTATGTTTGAGTGAAATTTTCAGGAAAAACTATTGAATTTGAGTAAATATGTATACAAACAAAAGGTATCATGCATTTTATCAAAAATCTTGTGGACAAAGTCCCATCTTTCTAGCACAAAACCCTGAAAAATCATGTTTGATGGAATGTAGCACGTATGCAATAGGCCAGCAGCCATGTTGATGACGTCCTCACATTTAAGAGTATTATGGCATGTAGGAACAAAGATATTTACAAACCTTTTACACTGCTTGGGGTAAATAAATCCTGGACTATATGCAGCTCCCTGAAATTCTGCCCAAAACCATAGCGGATGAAGCATAATATGGTAAAGCCACAGCCATGATATCATGCACCTAACCCCTCACTCTCCTGTCTCTATCTTCTTGCGAATGAAATGTACTAACTGCAAAGAAGTAATTCTGATGATGCATGCCATATTCCATCCAATCAAACTCTACATTCTTACTTATCCTACATTCCCCATCCACACATCATACCAATCCATATGTTTCACAGTAACCTTCTGGTATATCTTTTAACTACTTATAGGTCTCTATATTCATAAATTTATCTAAATACATATCTTGCTGTATCATATGATAAAAAAAAAATATTTATATATTCATAATAATTCACACCACAATTTCCATTCATATATGAGGTACAACAGTGATAATCTATTTTTTACAGCTTGGGGACAAACAATCTGAAGGTTTTGTGGTCAACTTGGCATCAGGTATATACATTGTCTTCTTTTTAAAATCATGTTTGTTACAAACATTCAACTTACTGGGTATGGGTTACATGACCATTATGTCATGAAAAAATTGACTGAGGGTTTGGTAAAGGGAATATGATATTATGAAAAATTTATTTAAAATCTGGGTGACAGGACTGTTCTGCCATGAATGCAAAAGCTATTGGAGGAAGATTCGACTCTGTGAGCATTTAGAAAGGGGGTCTAGCTAGACGAGTTCCAGCTTCAGGGAGAACACTTATTTCCATGCTCAGGATCCTGTTCCTGTTCACTGTGAACATTGGCAAAGTGTTATAGAAAATTGAATAATGCAAATATTTTGAAAAATGAAGCAGAAAACTAAATGTGGCTTGTTGTCATTACTGCACAAAGTTATAGAGGGGGGACCAGGTACCAGCTACACTTCAGAATACCATGGGAATGCCATAGAATGCAGCAAGATTGATGCAGAGATATGAATTCAAAACTTTATTCTATGGTTTTTCAAAACTTGTATTATTGTATATGTATCTTAAAGTCCCTAGTTATATAAGGTTTACTTCTTTTATGATTATTTTTGGTAATTGTTTTACATTATAATCTGACCTGAAATCAAATCTATTACTTATTTTACTTATCAATGATAGGGGAGACTCAGATGACTGGCCACTTTGTACAATTTGATTTTCCTTCATTTTGATTGTCTTAACCCATTCGTCCCGGGTGTCACATATATGAGACACAGGGAAAAAATAAACAGTTTCGGGCTGCCCGCCAGTGCGATGCTGTCTCGGAGCCGTGCTCCGCGGCAAAAGCGGCGGGCGGGCGGGCGGGCGGACAGACTCCGGGGAAGCTCCGCCCGCCGATTTTGTAGCTGCCCGGATTTTTTTAATTTTGGCTACAAAATGTACCCCGGTGCGGGTGGGTTAAAAGTTTGCTTTGCTGCACTAATATATGGCACTCTTAGTCCACTTTTGCTTTAGTTCAACTTTCTTTATATGAATTCTTCACCTGTCTTTCTCAGCCCTTGGATCTCGGTGACAGACCATCATGTCATGAAAAATTTGGCTTGAGGGCTAGGTGACATGAACATGCCATGATGGAAACATTTGGTAGAGAGATGGGGTGACGAGAACATGCTGTCATGAGAATTTTGTGAGAAAACAAAGCTCTTGGAGGGTGACTAGAGTCAGTGGGCATTTTGGACTGTGATCTTGCATTATTTCCATCAGTAAATTAGTGTAGAATGTATCAGTCCTGAGCACAACAGAAAGAGCGCCGGCTCCAGGGAGGATGTTCAGGATCCTATTCCTGCCCACTATGAATGGCATTGCAGGGTGTATCACATATAAAAAATCCACCTACAAGCCACACATTTGGGATATTTGCCACTCAAGTAAGTCATCAAAAAATTTGACTTGTGTGGAGAGTGACATGAACGTGCTGTCATGGGAAAAAAGTGAACTGGTAATTATGACCAAAGGCCAAGGTGACGAAAAAGAAAACGGTGCTGGCTCCAGGGAGGACACCATTTCTATACTCAGCATAGGAAAGAAAAAGAAGAAGAAGAAAAAAAAAAAAAACACAAATAACATGCTGCCTTATTTACTACATAGTTTATTGAGGGAAAACAGTCTATTACCATCTGGATGAAGCAAATCAGTCTTTAACTACATGAGTGTTTGCGTGTGTATAACCTACATGCCACACTCCCAGCAGAGCGGCTGATTATGTAAGCTTAATGCCCATATTTTGGTCCATGTGATTGCTATGAAGCAAGCAAATTCAAGGGATTAATACCCAGATTTTGGGACATATGCTGGCAGCTAGGTGCCAGGATCCAATGTTTCACTGTTATTTCTTTTTAAATAACATATATGTTCATTACCATGCCTTAAATAATCCTCAACACTTGAAATCACTGTTGCCACATTGTTGTGGACGAAGTGTATATACACATCTGGTAGTACATGAGTTGTGTCATGACATAGTTTTTATGTGTATCTTCCTGGATAATTCTATTATTGTGGTAACAATAGAGCCGCAAGAGGTCATGTTTGACCTGTTTACATGTCAGACAGGATCTGTTGGATGTGTTTACTTAATATTTAAGATCATGGAGATATTTCACACTGGCCTGTACCAGCCACAGATGCCCCATTTAAAAAAATTGAACTACCAGATTTATAATATCAGAATATTCCTTCAGGATAAGGTTTTCATTCAAACTTTTTATTCATTACTTGTAGTTCTACATTGTTTACCAGTGGTGCTTGCTTTTCATTCAGACAAGGAGTCCTGAAAAAAAAAAAAAGTGGGACAAAACAAGTCTCCTTGCAAGGGCCCCCCTCCCTCGTCTCTTTCTTTTGGCCCTAAGTTGCCATCTGCCACTTGGGTGGACAATTTTTTTCAGGCTTCCTTAGACAGAAAACCCTTTAGCTTTCCTTTATTAAACAAGAAGGAATCGTATTAAACTGTTTTTTTTTTTGTTTTTTTTTTTTTAAGATATAGGGTACAGAAGCACATTCTTATATATACTGTTGGGGACAAATGAAAGATATACATCATAAGCAGAACAGTCTCTTATAGGTGTTCTTCACACATGGTAACTCCGGGCAGCTTTTGGTTACCAACAGCTATTAGTGTTATCCAATTACATTAGATAACACTTGATCAACAACTGGCCATTAAGAGAATCTATAAAAAGCATCTGATCTATATACCTCAATAAAACACACACTGCAAACAGAGGAAATTCTAATATTCATGAAAACACTTAGGTTTTTTAGTCTCTTTACACTCACTTTCAAGGGATTAACAGTATAAACACCTGACATACTTTTTAAAGAAATTAACAATCCATATGATAACTGTTATCCTCTGATGATCTTCAAGGGTATGCTAAGATATGGCCATGACTTGACATGTATGTTGTGGAGGAAAGCATTAAGGCACAAGGAGTGGATAGTTGGAAAGGAGATTGTGATGCATATAAGAAAGTTAATTTTACATGCTCTGGGGAAGAAGAAGAAGAAAAATGGCCTAACTAGAAGCACTCAGAGGGTGCATACCTCTGCTAAGACAATATGGTCACTGATGCAATAAAAATATTCACACTTGAAATTACATTAAAATCACCCTTTTTCAAATACACTAGAGATGTTTGTGTTTCCCTATCTAAGGATGCTAATGAATCTGGATCACCACCAAAAATTAAAGGCATACAAGTTAGGATTAGGCAATATGGTAAAATTTTCATAAAAATCTGTTCATAACTTTTTAAGTTATCCTACACAGGATCAGGATCAGGATCCAGATCAGCACAAAAATTTAATGGTATCTAAGCTGCACAAAGATACACCTCTGGTAAAAATTTAATAAAAATCAGTTTATAACTTTTTTTTGTTATCCTGCTAACCAACTAACTAATCAACACTACCAAAAATATAACCTCCTTGGCGGTGGTAATGATAGAGGCATGAAGGTAGACAGAAAACTGAACAAGGTTACAGAATGAAGCAAAGAAACCCAAACTTATCTATGGGTGGCCAACTGTTTCTTAATACTACCATGCTTACTCTCTGTTTTTCTTACTTCCACCCTCTTTGTAAGCGTAAGTTATAAAAGGTCTGTATTATTTATCATACTGTTCTCGAACAAAACTGCCCTAAACTACATGCCACAACCAATTACTTGCCTGGACACCAAGAACATCTATTGAAACATTTTGTGAAATGTACATGCCAGTACAACAACTGTTTCTGATTAGTCCAAGATGATAAAACGTATTTGTCTAAAAGCTGCTAATTTGATTAACTGGTCAACTGAATTCCCCATTCATTTTATATAAAAGAGAGTTTACTGCATCAGCAATAAACAACACATTACTGTTATGAATGTGTATCTCCTTATCAACTTTGTTGTTTACAGTCTGGTGCATGGTTTAGCAAGGTTAAATGCTGGATAAAAAAAATGTGTAGATTTGTAAAAGTCAGAGCAACAAGATGTTAGTTAACAGGGTAACAATCAGAACTTTTTATAAATGGCTGATTTGATAAAATTGTGTGAGGTCCAACGCAATGAACATTCATATATACTGACATGCATATACTCTGAAAGAAATTTATATCTATCAGATAGACAGGTAGATATGCATTTATTGTTGTGTATATGCATGTTCGTATAATGAGTATTCATTGGATCAGGCCTCCCACAATTTTAACAAACTGGTTGTAAAAGTACTCTAAAAACAGCAATCCGCTAAGCCTAAAGAAATGCAAAAGCATTACCTTTCCTCTTTCAACCTCTTTTGTGGTCATGACAATAACTCTTGTATTTTCCTGCCAGATCATCCACCAGAAATCTGCACATGTGGAAGGCAAGCATCCTTGTGTAGCTATGTAGGTCTTGGCTTCACTGCCCAAATCTTCTTCACTCTGAAAATAATTAACTTTTCAATAAAGATGGAAAAACAGAGGAATAATGCCAATGTGTTTGTTGGATACCCTGTATCATAAGCAAAAGTAAACAATTGTAACTTACGACAAAAGGCTTGTATTAATAAATATGAGTAGAAAGAACTAATTATATTTATTTATGAGAAATTTTGGCACTGGAGGAACTGAGGTCATTTCTAAACTTCAACACAGTGAGAGTATTAATCATAAGTGTTGCAATTTGGAAAATATTTTTTTCAAAGTAAATTTCAGTAATTCTTCCCCTTCTGAGCAGGACAGGAACTCTCTAATACTACTGTATGGCACTGTTAATTTTTCATTATCCTTCCCTAATAGCTGCAGATAAGGCTAATGATGCTCATTTTCAAAACTCTTAGTAAGCCAAGGTCCAACCCAAAGGTTAATTAATAACACTGCTTATGAGCCTGAAAGGAGTTGCACACAAGCTTTACCCATTGACACCAAGTATTCATATATCCCTATGGTGATAAGGCCTGATTTATTTGTGATGTAATATTACACTACAGTCTAGTCTTTGTGGCTAGGCCTAAGCTGTGTAAAGTTAGCCCACCTGCTGCTAGTCATGACACGTTTATATGTCACAAGCTGTTATGTAATGATGGTTATAGCTGTCACCATCACTGAGGGGTTAAACATCCACTGTCTACAACAATTTACTATTATCCATTTTTGCATACACAGAGGTAGCTCCAAGAGTGCTCAGTCATCAAAGAGTCAATATTTTATTACTATTTTTACTGATAAAAATATTAAAGTATTAATAATGATATTTACAATACTAACAACATAAATACTATAACTGTAGTAGTAAAAGTTTATGGATTGGTGTAAACAGATGAGTTCAGGTAAGCCCAGTACTTTACTTTTTAATGACTATGCACCTGTGAAGTCATCTATGTGTAAGCAAAATTAATAAGGGACAGTATAGGACCCTTGTGCTAAAGGGTTAAGATAAAGTGGCTATTCTACTGCCATCACAGCTTCTCACATTCTTCTTCAAATCCAAATCTGTTATGTGGCAATGGCACTTTAACCCATTATTGATAGGGATGGCATGTAGTCACTGCCAAAATTGTTCCTCAGCTGCCAGGTGTTGCAGGAGGGCAGTGGCATTTGATTACACAGTCACTTAACTTACATCCTATGTAACATAAACAAAGATTGACTCCAGTAGTGCATTAATATATTAGATTTAAAGAGTTTCATATTACCAATATAATGACCAGATAAATAATGGATATAAATTGTGCTAAAATCATACACCATTCCTAACTATATCAGCACAATGTGTATGAGAGTTTGTATTCTTCTATTCTTTCGAACAGATTATTTACCATAAACACTCTTTATCAAAATCTGTACTATGATCTCTCAAATTTCTCAAAAGTTACTAAGACAACATATGCCTGGCAGCCAGAGTTAATCTAAAGTATCACAACATAATGCCGTAAATTACAAAACTTAAAACAATAAATCTACGAAGTTTGGGTGTATCTCATGATACAGCAAAAATAACCATGTAGAAGTGTTTTCAAATATTATCTAATCACAATAATTTTTACTTGAAAACTGCATATCAAGTTACTTTGAATATTTGTCCCATGGTTTGTTGAGAAAATGTTTACCATGTTGCACTACTATGCGGCCTGACTAAGACAATCTGTATGAAGTTGACAATGCAAATTTGTTTTCCAAATAGCCTACGACAGTAAAATGACATGAAACTAACTTTGTAGATGACACTTCATCTCTTATTAACAAATAATAAAGCTGGCATAAATGTATTGCAAATATGATGCTTTCTACTCCTGTCATTTTATTTCATTGTAAAGTAATTGGGGACCTGACATATATCATACCACAATTTTCTGTACTTTTTGTTTATGGCTTGACACAATATAAGAGGACAATCCATATAGACCTGATGTGTTGACACTATTTATCAGATATATTTACCTCATTTCTAGAATTAAGCATTTGTGATGAAATATCTAAAGCAGTAGCGATTATATAACAATAAATGTTTTATCCTGGAAACGCAGTTCATGAAAAATGTTAATACTCTTTTAAGCTATTGATTTTTTTTTTTCTTATACCTCCTGCAACAAGTGCATTACTTTTGTCAGCAATTATATATATATATATATATATATATATATATATATATATATATATATATATATATATATATATATATATATATATATACACATACATACATGCCATATTCACTATGAGTTTTATTTATTGACTAACTTTACAGAGAGATGGTTCACAAGTGCATAATCACCAAGGAGTCTAATGCTAGTCCTACCTATCTCGCCTGGTTTACCCCTTTACTTGATTTTTTGGGAATCTTATTTTTCAAATTTTAATTATAAAAAATATTCTTAACATCATTATAATCATCAATATGTCAATAATAATAATAACAGTATTGATATCAAATGCATTTGAACAAAAGTGAAAGAAAAACAAAACTACAGTTGACATTATGTGTTCTTGGGAGCAATGGGAAAAGGGTAATCATTGTCAATACTAATTATTGTACTAATATCACTTGTGAATTAAGGGGAAGAATCGTTGGTACGATCACAAAATTAGTTTTCCAGTCCTCCTTGCTTTAGTTTTTTAGCTAGGCCATTAATAATTTTACACAATGTGCATGGGTGTGTGATGCTTGGGCACAAGAAATATTACTTTAAAAAGCTGCTTACATTTTTGGGCTAAAAAAAAAAAAAAAAAGATGATAGAATTCGCAAATTACGTAATAGTTTCCTTATAGTGAATAGTACTGCAGTTTCCTTCTGACCAGAGTTAGTCAACAAATAGGAGTACTAAATGTAGCATTTATGTAAATCTATTTGAAACGACAATGTTTCAGTTACCTTGCAAAAAAGCGCCTTTTTTCCCGTCAGAAAATCGCCATTAATTTTTTCAGTAAAAAATATATTTAGTGGAAATAATGCATGACTTAGCTACAGTTAGTAGATACGAACTGGACGATCATTTTGCAACAAGAATTACTAAAATCACGTAATTACATACAAAGTTGACCTTACTATCATGCATGAAAATATGATTTTGAGAAAATAGCGATTTTTGTCATTCATCTTCATTACACCATAAAGGTCATACCAATGATCACCAAATGTGAATATCTACTTAGACAACTCCTTGGCCTTTAATATGAGTCCTGTGGTAGAGGGTCAGGCCTTGTTCAGGTAATTTTAGGTCATCTTTATGTAAAGGTTAGGTTAGGTTATGTGGGAGTGTTCTCTGAAAAGTATACTTTCAGATGTCAAGGCTACCGGTTCCCTGTCATTTACATATCATAGTACATCATATATTATGCATTTACTATATATAAATGACATATTGCCAGGTTTGAAAAGAAAATATGTGTACTCCCGACAACTTTATCAATCGCACTGTTCTCCCGTCCTTGCTGCTGCTGCCTGCCTGCTGAACGCAGCCTAAACTATCGTACAGCAGTATCACACCAAAGAAATTTGCAAAAACAGTCAAAAAACGCTGGAAATACAAGAAAAACAAAGCATGAAGCAAAAAGGGGTGTGGCAGCGCAAGGGCATTTAAATTCTCCAGACATTTAAACTGCGGAAAGGAGCGCGTTACGCATCTGGCAACCAGCGCCTGGGGTGCGTCACATGCTCATGTATCCACACATAAAGTTTGAAAAAATCGTAATTTTTGACCCGTACCAACGACTCTTCACCTTAAATTTATGGTATGATACCAGAGTCTGTTTAGACATAAAATTAATGCTCTCTCTCAGTTCTGGCTATTACTGTTTACCCACTAATAACAGTCAAATATCAAATGAAATGATTTGATGTAAGTTGATCATAAGAAATACTTTCAATAGCATCATGCACATATAACAATCACTCATTATGACTTTGACAAAAATTAATTATTCTGCCTCTATTAACCATCACCTGTAATGTTCAGGGGTTTTATGTTCTATTCTGAATAAAATGTACTAAATGGTAATGATAATACTTGATAACCTATCTCTTTTAGCAGACTCTTAAATTTCTCCCTTCTCCCAGGGATAGCATTTCTATCATTATGATAACATAATTAATCAAATTGGTTTAGTCATTATCTGAAAAAGCTGCTTAATTGGTTTAGTCTATTGTCATTTGTTTTATTCTAACTAGCATGATACTATGACAACAGTAATAAGCCTTAGTAGGATTATTGCAACCTTGATGACATTGAAAGTAAATGACATTATCACCATACTTACAGTTATAAGATTAGCATTTATGTAATCAGACCCTGGAATCCCAGGATCTGTATCTCTCAGTATGACCCTTGTGTGGTCAAAAGGCAAAATATTCTTGTAGCGGTTTTTGTTTCTGTTCTCAGGCTTCTGGCCTTCCTTGCGTGAGTAGAGCTGCTTACACTCTTGTTGCTGCAGAGATTCAAACTCCTCCCAAAATCCAGCCTTCCCCATAGTGGGACCCTGATGCTCCTTCTGTAATGATGGGTCAAAACTTGTTTGGCGTCGACGCTAAGTGACCCGTCACCAAATGAGTAACGCAAGGGGGGAGATTTGTTAGTAAGAGGGAGAGCCAACAGATATCTATTATATGTATGGATATGTCCAATCTTATGTATCCAGAAATTTCATCCATCATCTCAAACCCCCATAAATCCATCACAAACAAGTTCTAAACAGCCTTGACTCACCGATAATTCTCTGACTCTGCTGTCAATGCCACGTGCATTGATTCTTGTGGCGTTGAAGGGCATCTTTAGAGGAACCACAGTACCAGACTGCTCCACCATTGGATTTCTTCGGTAGTGTTCAACCAATTCACTGAGAGTGTCAAATTTTCTCCCTCCTCCAACATCATACTTGTTGTCCTGCTGAGAGAAAAAATTATATTGTTAAGGGAATCCATGTAAACATGGTTAAAGTTTGTTGCTTGACATGTGCATCTGATATATCTATCTCCACAGAAAAATCCTTCTAATGTGTAAATACATTTAAATGTTTTAATTTAATTAATTTAAGTGTTTTAATAAATGGAAACGAAGCATATCAATTCCAAATACTGTTTTTTGTTTTGTTAAGTGTATCTTGTTAAACAGATAAACTTTCATGACAGCTTGAACTTCAAAATGAAAGCTATGATTATGAATGAAACATGTCCTTTTCTCCTTAAAAGCCATTTCAAAAAAGTTTCTTTAATTTTGACAAAAAGGACATAATGCAAACATTAGAATTTTACTTCAATATAGCATATGAAACCTTCCTGAACTATCTCCTAGTTCTACTATTGAAAGATTAATCTTGTTGTGGTAAAAGTACCAGTATTATGTGGCACTTGTTATTATTGAACTGCATACAGTCACTCATAATCAAAATTTATGATGCAAAAAATATACAAAGTCTCACAAAACAATGTGGGTAAATAAATATTCACCATGATAGCGGTGAATATTAATGTATATGATGTATGTATTTTTCATGAACACATTTTGGATATTCATACTATACTTTCCTGCATCTTTCTTCTTGCAAATAGAATATAGAAAGTCTAACTTAGTAATTCCTGTGCTGAAGGGCATTTTTCATCAAGCCAAACTATCTATCTTCTACTCTCCTATGTTTCCCCACTAAACACCACATTATCCTGTATCATAGAGTTACACTACTTTTAAGTACATTCAAATACACTTATTGGTGCATAAAACTAAGCTTTGGAAAGGTTATCACAAATAGACAAACTGGAGGAATTGCAGCTCTTAGGAATTTAAATAATCTAAGGTAATTAGTAAGTGTGAATGCACCCCACAGCCAGTGAGGACCACTGATACTGATGGAAAAAATTGAATATTCTTTTGATGCAGGGTGGATTTACCAAAATCACCATGACACACTTAACCCAATGCCACTGGGTAATAATGCTGCGTTCACTTTATAGTTTTTGTTAAATGTTTCTCTTTGAAATAGTAGGAAAAAGATATCTTTTTACTAATGCTATCAATACTGATCCAATTATTTTTGTTATAAACATTATAATTATCATGTTACTGAAACTACTAACAGAAGTATTAAATACTAGAAAATATTATAAAAAATCAAGGAAAAAGTTAAACAGGTAAGATGGGTACTTCTTGTAACTGGCTCATTGGTGGCCTATTACTTGTGGAACCATCTATATGTAAAAACAATTAATAAATTAAACACACTGTAGGCATGGCATGCATGAACATGCTCTCCCTCTCGGCATGTGGTTGGTTGACGGGTAGGTGGCGTTAATGGGATATAGACACTATGTGGCAAAGTAAAATCATAATAAAAGATATGATATGCTATCAGAAATTACCTTATATAAGGATGCTTGTAATTACTAAAAATAGACAACTATTTAAAATCAGTACATATACATGTTGTTATGTTTACTTGCAAGCTAGCAACATCCTAAACCCAATGATGCTGGGATGGCAAAAACAAATACTATGTCCACTGTGATTTTAGTTCATTAATTTTGTTAACACAAGTGGTTAGTCATCAAGGAGTCAATTACTTGATGTAACTACCTCACATTTTTATCCTTTTCCTTGATTTTTCGATTTTTTATTTTTCACTGTTATTAGCATTGTTAACAATTTCAAAATAATCATATGCCAATAATCATACCAATACTGAATACTACTAATAACATTTAAAAGCCTATTTCCCCAAAAATCAAGGAAAGGAGGAATCAGATGAGGTCATGTAAACCTACTAATAGGCTATGTTCAAACAAAATCAAAAAACAAACTGAACCCACAACAAAGGTAGAAAAGAAAATGAAGAGCAAAAAGAATTAGTATGAAGGGGAGAAGGAGAACTCACCACGCATCTGATCATAACTTGAGTGACTTTATCATCAGTGCGCACAGAGAGAACATAATCTCCTGGTTTGCTCTGTGATTCCCTGACAAGAAAGCTTCCATTTTTACCCTTCTCCAGTATGAGTTTCTCTGCCTCTCGACCTGACAGATGGCCATGGAACCAACTGTAGGAAAGGAAATGTTTATCTGCATTGAGAATAATCAATATCCT
>NC_091568.1:23629300-23634300 GCF_042767895.1 Penaeus vannamei | reverse complement strand
ACACTAAGCTAACAATAGTGATGCTGATACTAATGAGATTGATTCCTACTAGTCGCACTTTGTTATGATGCTTTTGTTTTCTGTTGTGTTATGGGTATCCACTTACAATAGCCTCATTGACTAGTCACTAGTAATTACATACATTTACAATGGCTAATGTTAATTTTTTTTCAGACTAATTTCACTACTACTTACTGTCACTGATACCATACTGGCAAAGTCCAAGTCTTCTATATATTTTTTGTTACATTAGTGGTGTTCAGGAGAAGTTTAAGTTATTTTTTCTTTATATAGTTTCAATTTCCCACTGCCTTGTAGTATATGGTATAATTTGCAGGTAATGGAGAGAATGAAAATAAGATAATAATTTGTAATGGAAAATTACAAGATTTGTGCATATTACAGTGTGAATAATTGAAACACCGTATGAGTTATTTTTTTGATTATGACAATTGGGACTTCCCAGACAATATTTATATCATCAGATTTATTTTCATGTGAGGAGAATGAATCTGATGATAATTTCCGCAGCAATCACAGGCAACGAACCTGATGTCTAAGTCTCGTTAGTAGGGGAGGCCATGAAGTATATCAGGGAAATTTTGCGGGTAAAACAGGCTTAGATAAGAAGAATAGCAAACAGAGTTGTATAAAACTAGCACAAAAACTCTACGGAGTTTTAAAAAACTCTATAGGAATCCAACTCATATTTCGGCAAAATCTACAGGATTCACACCCAAACGGCATAAAAGTCCTGACCCATAACCCAACCTCACTTAACAATTTACGGTGCTGTGCCTAGGCATGCCCTTCGGGCACTGCCTGATGGGAGGGTTGATGGGGGCTCCACCCCCAATACCCCCAGATGCATTCTCTTCACCTCGGTATGTACAGCAAGATAGAACTACAACCATACTGTAAACAATGATTCAAATACCTTTACATATCGAAAGACTGAACTGCCAATTTTCCTTCGCTTCTTTCGGTCAGTTGGTCGGTCTATTGTGGATGTGATTGCTTCATTTTTATCAATTTTGGGGGGATTTGGGGTACTTGATGGCCTCAGAAATCAAACTGCGATAGTTATTAAGGTCTTTTTCTTCTTTTCCACTGTATAGTCTTAAGTTAGACTCGATGTAACACCGAAAACAAAACATTTCTCGTCGGCCTCCTGTCATTGACTGCCTGGAAACGGCCTGTCAAACGTGGCGGGAGAAACACGAAAATGCATGTGCGCAGAAGGTTCTTCAGACCGATTCCCGTAAATCACTGTCTAACAAATCTTGAAACATGAAAATGAGGTATAACAACAATAACAAAGGCCTTTGAAAGCATAAATGTGGAACAGCAGACTCTAATAATTAGCCAAATATCATTTTGACAATGGCGTAGTAATACATGATCTACTTAACAGAGCGGAAGAATGAGTTAACTGATCATAATTTTGTTTAAATTCACGATGTCAACATGGTGAAGGACTTAGAAAAAGATAGATCAATCTTCTCTCTTCTCTGTTGTGTAACTCTTTTATTTTTATTTGTGCACCTTATGCCATGGATGAAATGTCTTATTTTACGTAAAGGTAACCATTCCACATATTTTTTTACTCAATTCCAGAGTATTATCCACAGTAAATTTTCCCACCGTTGATAATGGTAAGGTTGGATGGGCGTGTGAGACTGAAAAAATACCATTTTTCTCTTTTTTCTCTCTCTCTTTTCTTTTTTCTTTTTTCCCCTCCTTTAGAGACTGGTACGGCTATGGCTGTCATGAAGTAATGGCCTGTGACATATACACTTCATGACTTCAAACAGGTGGGCCAACTGAACATAGCTTAGGCATAGCCACAATGTCTGGACCATTGCATAACGTTACATTACAAACAATTCAGGTCCTGTCATCATAGGGTTAATTTTCAATCATACACATTTTGGTTACACTGTACCATTTACCAAAAGTGTATGAATTAAAATGGAAAAGGATATAAAAATGTGAGTAAAATGTGTAAAAGGATTTATTTTCATATAAAGCAATAATACATGTATTTAGATTAATCTACAAGTATATATATATATATATATATATATATATATATATATATATATATATATATATATATATATATATAGATAGTAAATAGATGATGTACCTTGATGTAACTGATATTTAATAGTATAGCATGTGGAATGGAAATATGGGAGGAATAGAGTTGGATGAAATATACCTTATTTTATTAGAATCAATACTTCATAATCACCAATCTCATTCACAAGAAAAAAGGCAAGAAAATACAACAGGCAGAGGAGGGTCTCTAAAGGGAGTGAGAAAATGGGATGGTGATATTGACAACACATAGAATTGTCTGTGTATGGAGTTTTGCAAGATCACTGAAGACAAGCTTAGGAGTTTCCAATCCCATTCATTAGGTCATTTATGTTTTGGTGATACATATTTAGAATATATAATAAATGATTAGTATTATTGGTATATTTTATATTTTTTATCAGTAGCAAGTTCCTGCACATGAGCACTAAACAGACTGTTGTTAGTTGTAAATTCGTAGAGGAATTTTGAATAAACATACAAGCATACACTCTCAAAAGGATTTTATGTTATATATGTTTATAGTTTGATATATTGCTGAATACAGCAATATATATGGACGGATTAACCCCAAGCTGCCAGGCATAGCATGTATGTGCATGCGATGCCCATTGTGTGGGTGTTGAATTTAGTAATTGTTTCTACGTATAGATGGCTCCACAAGTACTGCCACCAATAAGCCAATTACGCGAACTATCTCTCTCACCTGCTTTATCCTTTTCCTTAATTTCCGATAATATTTTCTAGTATTTAATACTGCTGTTGGTAATGTCAGTAACAATATAGTAATTAAAATGTTTATAACAAAAAAAAATGAGGTTGGAAGATCTACTAATTGACTCCTTTGTGGCTAAGCATTGGCAGATTCTTCTATGTGCAGAAACATTTAACCAAGCATTGCCAAGGGGAGCGCATCCTTAGAAACTTTTTTGGATTATTTTCTACTTATATAGGTATTTTTAAATGACAGTAACTCATATTAGAGAAAAAATATATCAATGGCTTGCTATGAGGTGAAGAGTCGTCGGTACGGGTCTCAAATTATGATTTTTTCAAACTTTGTGTGTGGATACATGAGCATGTGATTCACCCCAGGCGGCGGTTCCCAGATGCATAACGTACTCCTTTCCGCGGTTTAAATGTCTGGAGTATTTAAATGCCCTCACGCTGTCACAGCTGCACAAGTTCCTGCACATGAGCACTAAACAGACTGTTGTCACAGCACTTTTTGCTTCATGCTTTGTTTTTCTTTTATTTTTAGCATTTTTGGACTGTTTTTGCAAATTTCTTTGGTATGATACTGTTGTACGATAGTTCAGGCTGCGTTCAGCAGGCAGGCAGCAGCAGCAAGGACGGGAGAACAGTGTACTTGATAAAGTTGTCGGGAGTATACATGTTGTTTTCAACCTGTTGAAAACCTGGCAATATGTCATTTATATATAAGAAATGCATAATCTATGATTTATGATGTACTATGATATGTAAATGACAGGGAACCAGGAGCCTTGACATCTGAAAGTATACTTTTCAGAGAACACTCACCCCTAACCTAACCTAACCTTTACATAAAGATGACCTAAAATTACCTGAGCAAGGCCTGACCCTCTACCACAGGACTCATATTAAAGGCCAAGGAGTTGTCTAAGTAGATATTCACATTTGGTGATCATTGGTATGACCTTTATGGAGTAATGAAGATGAATGACAAAAACTGCTATTTTCTGAAAATCATATTTTCACGCATGATAGTAAGGTTAACTTTGTGTGTAATTACACGATTTTAATAATTCTTGTTGCAAAATGATCGTCCAGTTCATATCTACTAACTGTAGCTAAGTCATGCATTATTTCCACCAAATACATTTTTTACTGAAAAAATTAATGGTGATTTTCTGACAAAAAAAAGGCACTGTTTTGCAAGGTAACTGACACATTGTCGTTTCAAATAGATATGTATAAATGCTACATTTAGTACTCCTATTTGTTGACTAACTCTGGTCAGAAGGAAACTGCAGTACTATTCACTATAAGGAAACTATTACATAATTTTCGAATTGTATGAGCTCATTGTTTTTTTTTTTTTTTCTTCCTCTTTCTTTCTTTTCTTTCTTTTTCTTTCTTTCTTTCTTTTTTTTCCATAAGCTCAAAAATGTACACAGTTTTAAATAAAATTTCTTGTGCTCAAACATCACATATCCATGCACATTGTGTAAAATTATTAATGATCTAGTTAAATAACTAAAGCAAGAGAACCAGATAACGAATTTCACGATTGTACTGACGACTTCCCCTTAAGCCTACTTTTAAGAAATTGTATCTCCTCAACCACAACCACAAACAATGAAACAACTGTATAGTGCATAGATATTTAAGTCGACTTATCTGCACATAGCATGGATACTTGTTACTAAGCTCTCATCCATTGCAATGGGTTAATGTGCATGAAAACATTAATAATGAAAATTTGGATATTTGTAATACAGAAATTATATGCTCCAAAGGGGTCATTGTTTGCTTTTCCTGACTTGCAAAGAAAAATTATATATGCTAATGAACTCTTAATAAAACAAAAGGAAAAGGAAGGTAGCAGTACTTTTTTATGCTGGATAGTTTGCAGCTTGAGTATACCTGCATAAGACTTGAAATTTCTAAATTATAGGTGTAGGAAATCTTATAGTTTCTGAGCAGGAAATAAACATTCACACTCTTTTAGCCCTTGCAGATGTGAGAAATCAACTTTATGTAAAAATACAATTTCAGGTATGCCAACCCAAATATGACCTTTTACCATTATTTAATTTAGGAGAGCAGTAGACACAGTTGTCCCTGACCAGTTTTCAGATATTGACTTCAGTAAAACAAGAAGGCTTATATATTTTATTGAGATACTTTTTTAT
>NC_091568.1:23566800-23569300 GCF_042767895.1 Penaeus vannamei | reverse complement strand
TTAAACTGTACTCGTAATACGTACAAAAAATGTACTCAACAGACGTTTAGATTGTTGAAAGTATCTGAAAAATTACTTACGACTGGTATTTAAATTTCCATTTCCTAACCAACACCCGATTACGTACATTCAGGGTCTGGGGATTCCTCGTCTTGAGGGAGCATTATCTCCGGAACCCTGAGTTAAAAGGTTATCGGAAGGGCGGTTTGACTTGTCAGGAGGTATGGGATTTTTCGTCTTGCTCACCCTCTCTCAACATCGTTTGGTCTAAGAACTAGAGGGTTTGTTTGGCTAGAAAGTGCGTTCTGTAAGTAGGTTCAGTGCATTCTAAGAATAATTTTGAGAGAAGGGGAGGCAGAGACAGAGAAATCCAGACGGGGTAAAAATTCCCCCGCCACATTGCCTTTAACGCTTTTGTTCCCGAAGTTGGGCGGGCGACGTGTGTGGAGCGACGGGCCGGCATCGGCGAGAGCAGCAGGACGTTCGTATCAACTCGGCGATAATCCATTTCCTAAGACCACGAACGCCTCTGGCCACTGAGTGGGGGGGGGGGAGTTTCTTCTAGCTGGCAATGTTAGCTTTAGGGCAGGGGTTCTCAACCTGGGGCCACGAGGTTCATAACTAGAAACAACTGAATCTGAAAAAAATGACAGTCACAGAGCGGGTACATGGAAATTATTATATATTCTTTCGGGACCAAAGATTGAAAAAGTTTGGGAACCACTGCTCCAGAGGGATTGTGTCGCAGTCTTTTCGACACTCAAGCATGGGCTAGTGGAAAGAGCTTCCCGCGGTGTCGAATTGGGAAATATGTTGGATGTTAGACTTGGTTGACGGGGATCAAGCCGTTGGCCCAGGGGAATGCACGTCGCACTAACCGCGTCATGCTTTCGTGCGAGGGGCAGTAGAGGGAATGACTATTAGATCTCTTCGGGTTTCCGGTGGCGATGCGATGGCCGGGGCTCACGGAGCCAGTGTCCCCACCTCTCGAAAGATGTTTTGGTTAGCTGAAGGGCCTCGCGTTACCCGATGACAGGCTGCCCGCTAGGGGAAGGGTAGAGCACGTGGGGGAGGGAGGGGTTAGTATGGCTGTACTTTTGTCTTTGATCGAAAGTCACATGCCTTTTCTTATTAGATATACCTAGCATTATTCCCTGTTGAACTAGATGTACGTTACTTGATATACTTTTAAGTGTATGCTACAAAACCACTTTGTATGATTCATAGTGGTTTATTAGAGTTGAGGTATTTAATCTAAAGCAGTGTGTGCAAGATTTACACATTTCAATTTACTTCGATGATATGCTTATGTATATTTCATTCATCCCATATAGCGGTTTCAGTATTTTTACATCCCTTGCTGCAACGCATGCAATGTTATTAGTATTGATAAATACGGCGTTTGGGTTAAATTGCAAGCTGCATCACTCCGCAGGCGTAGCCATGCCTGTGCAGTTCAGAGTTACGATGTTTGGAAGCTCTGGGAAGCTCTCCCCAGTGTAAATATTTCCTATTTATTACATTCGATATATGGGCCTCTTTGCTGTCTCCTACACTGACTGTCTTCTCGTCACTTCTGCTTGGAGGCGGACGGAATGACCTAGCTCCTCACGTGGCCATGAAAAACAACTTTCCTTCTACATTCAGCGGCCCGTGGATGAGGGAGCGGTAAGGCTGACATTGCAGTGCACTGCGAATGGAGGAAGAGCTTTCACTGCGCGCCCGTTTACCCTCTCTTCCCCCTGCTTGCCCTCCCAGCCGAACACGACATACATTTTAGTAGAACTTGTCAGATGGCAGCTTCTTATAGATATTTATGTGGTTCTAACGACACTTTCTATGGTGATGTAGCTTCCGTCACGCATCTGACCTAACGTGACATAAACTTTTTTTCAGCGGCAAATTTAACTTGGCCGCTAGAGACATCTGCCATCTGGTTTAGCCCCGCTCCCACATCGCCATGCCTCGCTGTGCGCGCCTGCTAATCCTCTTCCTCCCCTTGCTTTGCTATGACATGAAAGATTTCCTTCAAACTTAGCGCGAAACTAGATTCCATTCATGTAGGTACTTTCGGTATAAGTTTATTAATACACGGCCTGCTTGGATCCGCGTCGCCTAAGAAAAACGCCGTAAAATGTATGGCTAACTTTGGAGCATTGATTACAATATACTGAGTCCGCGCCCTCGTCGCCGGCCTCAAGTCTCCTTATGTTAGTTATTTGCCTTGTGAAAATTGCACCGAATTATTCACCCATTTTCCTGATCATTTTCAATGTTTATCAAATATCATCCGTAGGAAACCTTTGAACTAGGATAGCCAGGCGGAAGTAGCAAACGGCCGAGTGATGGCGCGAGTGGCGTTTCGGACACAGTTGCATGCGGCCGCTGTCGTGCTGTTGTTTTGGGGGAAGGGGGCGGGAGGAGGGGAGGGGCGGAGGTGTGCATGGCGGTGAGGTCGTGAAGGAGTGGTGAGGCCTGTGCGTTAAGGGCCATGCATAGT
>NC_091568.1:23467725-23480225 GCF_042767895.1 Penaeus vannamei | reverse complement strand
TGAAGAGATCAGAACACAGTATACTGTCAAAGTGAAGAACAGATTCGAAGCACTTCAAGGCGAACCTGAAACAACTTGAAAGAATGTTTTATCACTGCCGCAAATGAATCCCTGCCTGCAAAGAAGACAGATCAAAAGAGTAAATGGATGACAACTGAAATTCTGGAATTAATGGAGACAAGAAGAAGGGGTAAGAATGTCAACAATACGAGTGAATACAAAAGAATAAACAGAGAAATCAAAAAGAAGTGCGATGAAGCTAAGGAAGTGTGGCTTAACTCTGAATGCGAGAACATACAGCAGCTTTACATCAAGGACTCTAAATCTATGCACGAGAAGATCCGGAACCTTAGCGGAAAGAAATCATCCTGTGCTACTGGGGCACTAAAGGCAGAGAATAGAGAAGTAATCATGAAAAAAGACAAGATTTTGGAGAGATGGGTAGAGTATATAGGAGAATTATACAACTCTGAGAAGAATGGAAATTACACCTTCAGAAACAACTTTGAAGGACCACCCATCTTGCAAGATGAGGTGCGTTATTCCTTAAGGGAAATTAAACATGGCAAAACGTCAGGGCCAGACGGGGTAACCATAGAAATGTTCGATGCTCTGGAGGAATACGGGATAGACCTGATTGCCACCCTAATTAACAACCTATGATACAGGACACATACCATCAGACTTATGAAAATCAGCTTTCATAGCTCTTCCTAAGAAGCCAGGAGCTATTAAATGTGGGCAGAATAGGACCATCAGCTTAATGAGCCATCTTACCAAAGTACTACTGAGAATTGTGATGCTTAGAGCCAGGAAGAATATAAAGTCAGGAATAGCAGACGAGCAGTATGGATTTGTTGAAGGAAAGGGAACATGAAACGCTATATACATACTGAGGACATTATCAGAAAGGGCTATAGAGGTACAACAATTCCTGTATCTGTGCTTTCGACACAGTGAATCATGAAACCATAATGAAGATCCTCGAAGACAACCTTGATGGGAAAGATCTTAGAATCATTCAGAACATGTACTGGAAACAAACAGCGGCCATTAGAGTAGACAACGAGCTTAGCCAGTCCCAAACTATCAAGAGAAGAGTCAGACAAAGATGTGTCTTATCACCAGACTTGCTCTCCTTGTATAGTGAAATGATCTTGCGAAAAATCGAAGGCAAGCCAGGTGTCAAAGTTGGAGGGCAGAACATCAACCTGAGGTATGCTGAATACACCATCCCGATTGCAGGCAACGAAGAAGACCTCCAGAGCCTGGTTAACATCATCAATGAGGAGAGTGAAAAGATGGGACTAGGTTTAAACATGAAGAAGACAGAATGCGTGGTAATGACTAAGAAGAAATGTACACCTACATGCAATACAGAATGGCAAGACATTAAAGCAGGTAGAAAAGTTCATATACATTGGAACCCTAATAACAGCAGACGCTGTAGAATTGCCCAGGCAAAAGCTGCTTTTCAAACTATAGGGAACATCCTGGCAAACAGAGAAATCTCTATGAATGTCAGGAAGGGGGTTCTTAACACCTATATCTACCCAATTCTAACGTATTCCTCCGAAATGTAGTTTCTGCGCAGGATACTCGTATATCCTACAAGGATCATGTCAAGAACGAAAATGTGCTGAGAAGGGCTGAAACATCAAGATCCCTTCTAAATTACATTAGAATACGCCAAGCAACATTCTTTGGGTACATCATGCGAAAGCTTGGAATGGAGCACACTATAACCACTGGAAAGATCTGCGGTAAGAGGGAAAGAGGGAGACAGCGAGAGAAGATGCTGGACGGCCTCACGGCATGGCTACAAACATCAAACCCTTCCAGCACCATCACCAGCATCTGGAATCGAGAAGAATGGAGAACTATGATCGCCGAAGCTGCAAAGCATGGCACTTGACGAAGAAGAAACACACATGCACACACAAAGGCAGATTTTTTTTTTTTTTTTTTTTTTTTTTAGCAAACCTGGCTCAAGCAGGCCTATAGCCGATTACGTACATCAAATAATTAGCTGTTTGTAGTAAAATGGAAATATCAATATTAACGCAACGTTGTATAATTATATGGTAACATGAACAAGCTACTTTATAACAAAAAGACCCACCTTTTCAAAGCTAGTGTCGTTCCATCTTTAGTGGATGTAGACTTCCGGATCCGCGGGGCCTCTGCTGCAGCCTGCAGGTGTCCGATTCTGACTAATTAGGGCCGTTAGAGCCCCGTTACCTGAATCTTTTATGTCCAGTTTCCGAGTACCTGCGAACTGCCAACTACTCGACGCTCACCCATTTTCACAAATTCGGGTAACAGGCACTTTTAAGCCTTCAGCAGTCCATATTAGATGGTATAAAAAGTATCCATTTACATTTATACTTATTTAAGTATGCATAATTTTGCTCAACGTCGTAAAAATAAGTATTCAAATAATTCTTTCATATCCATACTGGGAACCCTGGACTAGTGGCCATCAAATACAGGTAGGGTCGGCAAGGCACAGGTGGTTGACGGCTTTCTTATTAGTGTCGACATTATTTAGCCTTTTATTTATTTATTTATTTTTTTTTTTTTAGCCTTTTATTATTTAGCCAAAAAAAAGGATTCTCTTTGTTTCAATGTTTGTATTCAAAGAAATACAATCAGGAACGAAAGCGTTAAAACTAATGAAAAAAATATTTATTTGATAAAACCGAGACCTTTTTTAGGAATGTGATTTTATTATTTCTGTTCTTACAATTTCAATTCACTATGTAAATTCATAATTCCCTCTTTGTTTTTCTTCATGTAACTCAATGGGTACACAACTTTTTTCAGAGTTGCCGATGATTTCTAAAAGATGATATTGGTAAAGTTAATGAATGTGTGTGATAAGAGGGAACTGCTGATAACGTGGATGATAATGATTGCAGTGATGGCTATGGTGATCATAAAGTTTATAATGATCATAAGACTACGGAGAGAAAAGGGAAATATCTGTAATAAATAACAAAAATTGTGATAACTGATAATAACAATGATAACAGTGAAAATAGTGGTGCCACTAGTAATAATGATAAAGATAATAGTGATGGTAATAATGGTGATAAAGATAGGAGGGGTAACAATAATAATAAATACAATTATAATGACAACAATAATGATAATAGCAGCAACAACAATAATAATGATATTGATAACAATGATAATAGTAATAGTAATAATAATGACAATGATAATAATTAAAACAAGAATGATGATTATGATAACGATATTAACAACAATAATGATGATATTGTTATCATCATCATCATTACCATCACATTACTTTACCTTTACGTTTTATTATTTACAGTAATAAAAATAATGATAATGGTGATTATGTTGATAGATAATGATGATAGAAATAATAATTACGATAATGACAATAATGCTTATTATCAATATTGTTATTTTGTTTATTATCATTATCATTTTATTGTTATTATTATCATCATCATCATCATTATCACCATCTTTATTATTACTATTATCATCATCATTATCACCATCATCGTCATTAATATATTTCTAAAAATAATAACAGTAACAATGATTATTATTATTGCTGCTGTTGTTATCACAGTTACTGCTATTGCCATTATTACTACTAAATACTATTATTAATAATATAATTTTTATCATTACTATTATCATTATCACGAAAATTATTATAACAATGATAATACAATTATATTAATATCAATAACAATGATGATAATAAAGATGATATAAATGGCAATAATAGTAGTAGTATTTCTATTGCTGCTATTGTTATTTTTCTCATTACAATGGTTTTAACAATAATAATAATAATATTTGTAATAATAACAATAACGATAATAACAATAGCAATAACAATACTAATGAGAATAATACTAATATCAACATCAACCAATGAGCTTGGTGGCAGCGATCGCAAGAAAAAACATGAACTAAAAATTGGATGATGATGACTGATGGTGTTGATGCTGACGAGACCGGCCGCACGATGGGATTAGGAGGAAGGATGGATGGACGAAGGAGGCGACGACAGGAGAAAAGAAAAGAAAAAAAAATAAGTGAAGGAAGAAACAGATCATAAGAGGTAGCGAAAGCAAACATCTGAAAAAATGTAAATAAGTGAATCAATAAATAAAGTTCGGGAGCAATTGGAAAAATATATATATATATTTATCATAATAAATATAATAATCATAATAAATCCAATAGCTAAATTCTTACAAAATGAGGACGCTGACGAAGGAAGAAGTAAGCAAACAATGAAAAGAGTAAGAGAAATGTATATGAGGGGGAAATGGTTAGGAAATGCAACGAGGAATGGGAGAAAAGGAGAAAGAGAGAACGAAAGAGTAAGATGGTGAATGAGAGAGAGAGAGAGATAGAAAAAGAGGGAGGGAGGAAGAAAGAGAGATAAGGAGAGAAGGAAAACGATAGAACGAGGAAGAGAGGAAAGGAGCGTTCGGTTATTGCCCGAACGAAAGTCACTGAGACAAACGCGACCGCCGGAAGACATTTCCTCAAGCGCCGTCGCTAATCATGACAGGAAAAGACTGAACCTTTGTCAAGCGTCATCGTGAATTCTCGCAGCGAATTATATTATGCAAAAGGCTCGACTGTGGAAACGGCTTTTGCATAATGGAAATGCCTTTGGGAGAAAAAAAAATAGAAAGAGAGACAGAGAGAGCGAGGGGGGGGGGGGTTGGTAGGTATACAAAGAAGGCCTTGTAATATCAGTAAGGTAAACATTGCACACAATAAGTCAGCCAAAATTATGTATTAATTATGCTTCATGTTCCGATACAGATTAAAATTGTCACAACTGTAACTACATAAATGTAGATGGCATGGCGGTAGATTTGCATCCGCCATTTGACTGGTGCCAATCCTCTCTTTCGGGAGTATTTGGTGTGGGTGTGAGTGCTCACAGGTATGGCTGGGTGTTGGAGATCGACGGGAGAGCCGGGGTGGCTCCCCCGACGGCTAAGGCCTGGGTAGGCCTGGTGTTGCTTGCTGTGGTCTTGCTCTATGTGGAGGATCCAAGTGCTGATCTCGGCCCGTTTTTTTTTTTTTTTTTTCTGATTCACTACTCTGTGAGGGTAGTCCGGGTTTCGCAGGAGCCACCCCGTGATAGTTCTTAATTTAGTGTATGAGGTGACTGATTGAGAATCTAAAGGCAAGAAAGGAAATGTTGAGTAGAGCCATATGGCTATAAAGTTATCTCGGTGGGGGTGCTAGATATATACAGTCAAAGTTATTTTCAAATCTGAGCATGTGTTTGATGCAATTAGCTGCAGCTTGGACATAAGAGGATTATTAGCATGACTGAACTGAGGTGGTCTGATAGTGGAGAGAACAGGACAGGCCATAATGTAGTGCAGCAGCGGTTCTTCGACTAATGCTTGGCAGTGTTGGCATTCTCGAGATAAGCATTCGTCGATTTCCCAATGGCATCTATAGCTTAATCGAAGGCGATGTAGTGTGGTGGCATCTCTCCTTTTCATGGTTCGGAGATTGGTAATGGGTCATATTCAGTGACAGTCTGATACCATTGTGCTGAGAAGGAACCAGCATGTACCCAAACCTGATGATGTATGCGTGAAACTTGATAGGATGTAGTTTTCGCAAGTTTCTTGACATAGCTGATACTGGGTTGGAGGACAGTAAATTGAATTTGACTTAAACTGTCCTTAGCGGCTCGGTCAGGGAGGTCATTCTGGTCAATTCCAGAATAACTGGGGATCCACATAAAATATATGGATTTGCCTTGTTCAATCAATTGTTGCAATCGAAAGAGAGTAGTGGAGATCAGGTGAATATTGTCCTCAGGAAACTTCTGTAGAGTATGCAGAGCAGAGAGTGAGTCTGTAAGTATGTAGATCAATTCTTGAGGTAGAGAGAGTGCATGCGAGAGAGCCCCCTTATTAGCGAAGAGTTCAGCTTGTGAGATCGATGAGTGATTGGAGATGCGGCTAGTATATACATGCTCACCGCATACAAGTGCAGACCCAGCTCTTCCGGATTCTTGATCGAAAGAACCATCAGTAAAAAATGTGGCTATATCAGGGTTGGACTCGAGAAGTTGCACATCCTCCTGTGTGATGGTTTCTAGGCTGCAATAAGCCTTAGGCCGAGGTAAAATGCTTACATGAAAAGTTGTAAGAGGAGAATCCTATGGCTTGGCTCTGGTGTACCAGGGATTATAGGTGTCTATTCCTCTTCTTCGTATAATGGGAAGAAGATTCAGGGAGTCAAGAGATTGTAAAACACATCTGTGCCATGCTAGGCGTTTTGAGATTTGGGCTCGTTGTGTCTCAGTGATTTAGCAAGAGGGCCGTCATCACGACGTGAGACAATCTTACCGATCGAACCAGCTACCATTTGTTGGTTACGCGTTTGTAAGGGAACAAGATGGGACTCCTCCCTAAGGTTGGCTAATCTGGTCCACCATGGTGCTCCTAGTATAAGTCGCATGCATTTATTTTGAATAGTCTCTAACTTGGAGATTTGACTAGGAGTGAGTTGCAGTAGGGCTATGGAGCTGTAGTCAACAATGGAGTGGATAGCATGTACATAGAATGAGCAAAGGACATGATATCCTGCCCTGATGTCTGAGCCAGTTATTATTTTCATGACAGATATCCGGGATTTGGCTTTGGCCAGGAGGTATTTGAGCTGTGTTGAGGAGTCGTTTTGTGCATTGAAGAAGACCCCTAAGCATTTGTGTGAATTGACCCACTCTATCTTGTCATGGTGGATATATAGCCATTGTTTCGGTATGCAGCGTCTAATTTGCAATGCCCGTGTCTTTGCAGAGTTTACCTTTAGGCCCAAAAACTGGCATCTTCTGACCAAACGGTCAAGTGCAAGTTGGGCATTGACAAATCTGTTCCTCCCAGTCGTTATCAGCTGGTCATCGGCATATGCTAGAAGGTGGGTTTCTGGAGGAAGTTGTAGAGATTAATTCAGCCATGAGCATGTTGAAAAGGAAGGGACTTAGTATCCCTCCTTGGGGTGTACCATTTTGGAAGGTGTGTATGTCTGATAGAGTGCCTTGGAATTTGACTTGCGCTTTCCTGTCACAAAGGTAGTCGTAGGTCCAGCTAAGTAATTTGCCAGACACACCTCTGGCAGCAAGGATGTTTGTAATCACTTTGCAGTTTGCCAACTCGAACGCCTTTTCTATGTCGTGAAAGGTAATGCTATCGACCCCATCTGTCAGGGAGTAAATAGTGGCCAGGTTATCTTTTGTGCTTAGATCTTTGGTGTAAGCATAAATGTGTTGATGGGGATGTGGAATATAGAAGAGAAGTCTAGCAAGAACTGTGCGTTCCATCGTCTTCCTATACATAATGGTAAAGAAATGGGCCTGTAAGAACCAGCTGGGCTGGATTTTGGAATGGGTTGTATGACGGCAAGTTTCCAGCTTGGGGGAAGGCAAAAAATATATAGCAAAAGGAGAATGTCAAGTGCTTGAGGGCCGAGATGGTTGAGCATGGAATGTTATTCTGTCTAAGCCTGGGGCTGTGTCAGTACCAGTTTTCAATGCTTTCCGTAACTCTTGGTGGGAAAATGGTTGGTCTGAATCAGCAGGCTTGTTAATAGCGTAGGAGATGGATGCATCTTGCATAGGATCCTGAATTCTTAGGCAACACTGTGTAGAAAGAGGGAGCTGGGTGGTATCACTCCTGGTCTTGAACATTGTGATAAGGGCATCTGCTTCTCTTTTTCGCTGCGGGTGAGGTTGTTTCTTGAACTTTCCGGAGATTGCATTTGATTTCCTCCAGAGATTTTTTAAGGAGGTATGAACATTGAGGGTCTCGCTCCATTCAAGCCAGGTACGTGGTTTTACTGCCTGGATTTTCTTACAGATGTGTTTGTTGGTAGCTCGAAAAATAGCAAGAAGTTCAGGAGAAGGATGCCGTTTGAGTGTTTTCCTCATAATGAGACCATGTCTTACCTCCCTGGTCCTATCATTGTAGAACCATTGGTTCTTGTGTGTTGGAGAGGAAGGGGACATTGGAGGAAAGGCTTGAGTTACAGCTTGTTGGATGGCAGAAACGAGTGCGAATTCAAAATGATCTATGTCTTCAGGCGGAATGAAGCCGTCAGCCCAAGTCTCCATAAGGTCTTTGTATAGGTGTCAGTTTCCTTTCCAAAGGATCCATTTGGGGTTCGGAGGGGGAGCTGGCACTCGAAAGGCTTGGATGGTGGTAGTCACAGCAAAATGGTCAGATGCCAGGAATGGGTGTAAAGACCACTTTGTCGATGGGAGTAGAGAAGAGGTAACAAAAGTCAGATCAAGTACACCTCCACAGAGATGTATAGTGTCTTTTGAATTTAGTAGAGAGACATTAGAGAATTCTTGAAGGAGATTCTGAAGGTAATGTCCGGTAGTGCAGGTTTTGGCAGTAGAAGCATTTGTAGGGTTATTCCATAATGGGTTATGGGCATTGAAGTCCCCACAGAGAATGGAAGGTGAGTCATTTGCTATGGCAAAGATGTGATCTATTTTAAGTTTGGCAGAATCTCGAGGTCTGTAGATATTGAAGATGTGGTATTCATTGTGTTGTAAGGAGATGGTGACGCCTTGGTATTCAATGGAATAACCATAGTGTAGGTGGATAGCAATGGGTTTTGCCATAATATCTGTTCTGACTAGGATAGAGGAGCCTCTGTTTATCCCTGCTTGGTAGTAGTTATGGAAACCAGTATAGTTTGTAAGGTTGATGTGAGATTTTAGCAATGTTTCTTGAAGAAGGACGACATCATGCCTGTCTTCAGCAAGTGCAAGGGAAGATGACTCTTCAGCCCATTAACGTTCCAATGTAGAATACGTATACTATCTGTACCGGAAGAGTCACTTGCCATATCAGTCATGATTATCAGAGTCTATATCAGAGTCTACAATCCGTAAGAGTTCATCACTGTCTACAGAAGCAGGCCGGTCAGTTGGGGAATCTATAGTAATGTCAATATCCTGTTCCGGAATGTGAAAGACTGGGAGAGAGCCAACTGTAGAGGGGTAGGTGAGAGCAGTAGTTGGTTGAGGTATGTGGAATTCGGTAGGTAGAGATTGATCGTCGGCAAAGTGATTTGGCACTGGTGGAATAAAGTTGCCTTCACTACCAGAGGAAGACCGACGAAAACGTTTCTTCTGAGACGGATCAGGGGTTGGCACCAAAGATTTGTTGGTGTCGTGTGTGCTTGCTTGACGGTTTACTGAGGTTGCAGGCAGATCATTAGTCTTCTCCATAGTAATAGCTGAGTTTGTCACAGTCGAAGTGGAAGAAGTCTGGTTTCTTTCTGTTGCTTGGGCAGCACTACTGTTAGTGAGAACATTTGTGACAAGTTCCTGCACAACTTCTTGATTTAGTTGTCTTCCTACAAGTAGGTCCCATATGGAGAATGGACGTGAGGAACTCTATATCCCTGGTATAGTGTCTTTTTGTGTATTGCAGGAACAACTTGGGCATGGCAGAATGGAAGTTAGAGAGGCAACAGGTCTGGAAGCGTCTGCTGCAGCCGAAACTGCACTAGCATAACTTTTAACGTGTGAATGACCGCTAGAGGACGAAGGAGGGAGGTTGTTGCCCACGAGATGAGTTTGGCGTGTGAAGTTACGGGTAATTGGTGGCCTTGAAGTCTAGAGCCCTGGTGGAATCTGTAAACGTTTACTCCTTTCCTCACAAACAGGATTCCAGGCAAATGTCTGTGAGGTGTTCATCAAAACAGACACCACATCGTGGCTTAGATCTGCATTTTGTCACGAGATGATCAAAACGCTGACAATTGGTGCAGTGGAGGGGTTCACGGTAATATTCTCTCAAAGAGAAAGTCCCAAATATGCCCAAGCGTAGTTCTGTAAGAGGCTCCCCATGGAGAGTAATGAGAACTTGCCGGGTTTCTTCTTTCGAGGTGTGAACCTGAGTCTGGTGGCAGATTCTTCTAAGGGGTGTTCTTCCAGATATTCCATGGGAAATCCAATTGGATAGCCTTCAAGAACCATCTTGGTTTTCTTTAGTGGTGGATTACTAATATTGATGGCTACAGACTTGCCAGTAATAAGCACTGCAGCATTTTGAAGTGCCAATAGACTGTCCTGTTTTTGGCTTGCAGAATGTAGTCCCCATTGGGAGTGACCTTCGTCAATACTTGCAGGGACGGGAAATTTTTCTTGAGGGCTAGGAGAGCTTCTATGGAGGTGGGAAAGTCCTCAGATGTATTACGAATTTCGTACCAAGTCGAACAAAAGATATATCCATGGGAGAGGTGTCTTGTCGCACTAGCAAGTGACTGTGAAACAGGTGACAAATGACCTTCGGTGGTGGTATCCATCTTTACTTCTGAGGACGCAGATGGTGCTGCACAGTCCTGAATGTGAGAGGGTCCTGGCTGCGGGCTGACAGCTCCAGGATGGTCAGTCTTCACAGGCGGGGCAGGTGTTTTCTTGACTTTCCCCATTGCAGTCTTGATCGATGAGAACAAAGAAATGAAAAACTGAGATGGCTCACTTCCCTACCAAATTTATACCTATAAACAAGTAAATGAGGAAAACAACCCTATCAGAGACACCCTTTTCCAGATTAAGGCAGTCTAATGGCCCCCCTTGTGGTACTGCCTGCAGGGTTCACCATCTCTCTGAAGGGGACACTAAGGGAGAGTGAACTGGCCAGAACAAAGTAGGAAAATAAAGCAACTCGATTATCACCAAGTCTGACAGAAGGCTGTTTTTAATAGGAATACAATTCCTTAGATACAGTAGTTTATCAAAAACTGTGTGCTTAAAGTTTGTGACGCAGTGTGCCTAGACAAAAGACAACTCTTCTTAAACGTGAGCCTGAGCAGGAACACCGTTGCTGAACGTGTAGACCAGCTTTCCACCAACATAAAAGAACAGCTTGTGAGAAAGGGAAAAGATTTCATTGCATATTCTCTTGCTGTGGATGAGAGCACGGACACATCTGACATTGCCCAGCTGTCAATTTTCGTCCGTGGAGTAGACTCCAGCCTGAGCATAACAGAGGAGTTTTTGGCATTATGCCCTATGCATGGCACAACTACAGGATAAGGTCTGTATGAAGAGGTATCCAGATGTGTAAATGAGATGGGGATGCCTAGGGAAAAACTCGTGGGATTAACCACAGACGGAGCACCCGCAATGTGTGGGCACAGGAGTGGATTGGTGGCAAGGATGCGTGAGAGGATGCTGGAGGAAAACGTCACAGATGAGTTGACAGCTTATCACTGCATCATACACCAGGAGTCGTTGTGTGGCAAAGCCTTGAAAATGGAACATGTAATGAGCACCATAACGCGGGCAGTTAACTTCATCAGAGCCAAAGGTTTAAATCAGTGCCAGTTCAAGGCATTTCTGGGCGAGTTAGATACAGAGTATGGTGGCTAAGCCAGGGAAAGGTGATGCAAAGATGTTTCGAGCTGCGTGAGGAGATCTGTCTGTTCATGGAAAGCAAGGGGAAAGACACAACAAAGCTCCGAGATGAAACTTTCATGTGTGAAATGGCATTTCTCTGCGACATCACGAACCATCTGAATGTGATGAATCTGCAGCTGCAGGGACGGGGACGTGTCATCTCTGATATGTACAGTACAGTAAAGGCCTTTAAAACCAAGCTGAGTCTGTGGGAAACACAGATGCGGAAAGAAAACTTAAGCCACTTTTCCAACTGCCAGACCATGAAAGAGCTCTCTACTGCTGTGTTCCCGAGTGCACAGTTTGCTGATACTTGCCGCCGACTTCCGACGCCGATTTGCTGACTTTGAAGCCCAAAAAAGCAGGTTTGAACTGCTCAAGCAATCCTTTTGTAGTGGATGTAGAAAGCACACCACCAAATCTGCAAATGGAGTTGATTGAGCTCCAGTGCAATGACACACTGAAGGCAAAGTATGAGAGAGTGGGCGCTGAGGAGTTTGCACGTTTCATCCCCGACACAATGCCGCAGCTGCGCATCCAAGCTGCTCGGACTCTCTCTATGTTTGGCAGGACATACATGTGTGAACAACTGTTCTCTCTGATGAAGCTCAACAAAACATCACACCTCCACTCAATCCTGAGGATTTCCTCAGCTCAGAGCCTAACCCCGAACATTAATGAACGTACAAAAGATGAGACACCACCAAGTATCACGCTCAGCCTTAGACAAGTGAGCATCACAGAGCAAGTCATGTATTTTCAGTTTTTAATTTGGTTAAATTTTTACATTTGTTTCTACAGGACGTGATTTTTCTTTGAAGGAAGTATTGTTTTGTCTGTGTGCCATAGATTTTTGTATTTTATTTTATTGTATTTTATTTATTTATATTTATTTTTCAGTTGAATGGACTCATGGAAAATTTCAGATAAGAGCCATGAGGAAGAATACAACTGATTTGATTTATTATTTTTATTTTCTCATTTCACTATATGAAAGCAGTGATAAGTAGGATCATAGCACAATAATGCATTTTCAGTT
>NC_091568.1:23445798-23455798 GCF_042767895.1 Penaeus vannamei | reverse complement strand
TCAGTTTAATGGAGGTTAGGTTACATTAGCTGGAATTTAGTTAGGTTAGGTTAGGTAAGGCTCAGATTTGATCAGGAGACCCCAAATTCCGTTTTCTTACATAAGGTTTATAATAAATCAGTTTAATGGAGGTTAGGTTACATTAGCTGGAATTTAGTTAGGTTAGGTTAGGTTAGGTTAGGTAAGGTTAGGTTAGGTAAGGCTCAGATTTGATCAGGAGACCCCAAATTCCGTTTTCTTACATAAGGTTTATATTAAATCAGTTTAATGGAGGATAGGTTACATTAGCTTGAATTTGGTTAGGTTAGGTTAGGTTAGGTTAAGTTAGGCTCAGATTTGATCAGGAGACCCCAAATTCCGTTTTCTTGCATAAGGTTTATATTAATCAGTTTAATGGAGGTTAGGTTACATTAGCTGGAATTTGGTTAGGTTAGGTTAGGTTAGGTTAGGTTAGGCTCAGCTTTGATCAGGAGACCCCAAATTCTGTTTTCTTACATAAGGTTTATATTAAATCAGTTTAATGGAGGTTAGGTTACATTAGCTGGAATTTGGTTAGGTTAGGTTAGGTTAGGTTAGGCTCAGCTTTGATCAGGAGACCCCAAATTCCGTTTTCTTACGTAAGGTTTATACCAAATTAGTTTAATGGAGGTTAGGTCATCAAAATTATCATAATTAGCAGAATTATTGCTAAGATCATCATAATCATCCATTAAACTCGAAAAAGGGGGGTTTTCGACTCATCTCTCCAAAGGCTGAATTTCGCTAGATTTCGCAGGTTTTTCGACTTCTGGAATTTTTCTACTTTTAGCCTTTTTCCCATTATAGATGGGCTTTATAATGATGATTATCATCATTATTGTTATTATCATAATTATTATCATTACTGTCATTATCGCCCTAATCACCCTTAATATAGTCATTATAATAATCAGTATCTTAATTATTAGTGTCATTTTCATCATTATAATTATTTTAATAATAAAAATGACAATAATGATAATTCTGGAAATAATAACAATAATAAGAATTATCATAACAATAATAGCCATGTTATAATTACTTCTATTATTATTTCTATCATTGTCGTTATTATTATTAGACAAATCATTAGAAGAGTGTTGATTATTGCTTTTATTGCAATTATTAGGCAAATCATCATTATAATTATTATTGTATAATTATTATCATAAATATTGTTCTAATTACTCTCATAATTATCATTATTATCGTCATTATTGTCATTATTGATTCGGTTATCATCCAAATCATCATAATTAGCAGAATTATTGCTAAGATCATCATAATCATCATTAAACTCGAAAAAGGGGGGTTTTCGACTCATCTCTCCAAAGGCTATATTTCGCTAGACTTCGCCTGTTTTTCGACTTTTGGGATTTTTCTACTTTTAGGCTTTTTCTCATTATAGATGGGCTTTATAATGATAATTATCATCATTATTGTCATTATCATCATCATTATTATCATTACTGTCATTATCGCCCTAATCACCCTTAATATAGTCATTATTATAATCATCATCTTAATTATTAATGTCATTTTCATCATTATCATTATTTTAATAATGATAATGACAATAATGATAATTCTGGAAATAATAACAACAATAATAAGGATTATAATAACAATAATAGCCTTGTTATAATTACTTCTATTATTATTTCTGTTATCATTGTCGTTATTATTATTAGGAAAATCATTAGAATAGTGTTGATTATTGCTATTATTGCAATTATTAATCAAATCATCATTATAATTATTATTGTATAATTATTATCATAATTATTTTCCTAATTACTCTCATAATTATCATTATTATCGTCATTATTGTCATTATTGATTCGGTTATCATCCAAATCATCATAATTAGCAGAATTATTGCTAAGATCATCATAATCATCCTTTTAACTCGAAAAAGGGGGGTTTTCGACTTATCTCTCCAAAGGCTGTATTTCGCTTGATTTCGCCGGTTTTTCGACATTTGGGATTTTTCTACTTTTAGCCTTTTTCTCATTATAGATGGGCTTTATAATGATAATTATCATAATTATTGTCATTATCATCATCATTATTATCATTACTGTCATTATCGCCCTAATCACCCTTGATATAGTCATTATAATAAACATTACCGGCGAAATCTAGCGATATATAGCCTTTTGAGAATATGGTCGAAAAAAAAACCCTTTTCGAGTTTATGGGATGATTATGATGATTTCTGCAATAATTCGGCTAATTATGATGATTTTCATGATAATCCCATTAATAATGACGATAATAAGGATAATTATGACATTAATTAGGATAATTATGACATCATTTTGGATAATTATAATAAAATGATAATTATAATGATAATTTGCATAATTAATGCAATAATAACAATCATCAACAATACTCTAATGATTTTCATGATAATAACAATAATATTAACGATAATGATAGAAATAAGAATAATAGTAGAAATAATCATAATGTCGCTATTATTGTTATTATGATTATTACTGCTGTTGTTATTATTTCTAAAATTATCATTTTGTTATTATCATTATAGAAATAGCTATAATGAGGAAAATGACATTAACAATTAAGATAATAGCTCTTATAATGATTATATTAAGGGTAATTATGGCGATAATTACTATAATGATGATAATGATGATGTTAATGCTATTAATGATAATAATGATGATGATAATAATCGTAAAGCCCATCCATAATAAAAAAAGGCTAAAAGTATAAAAAAAAAACAAAGTCGAAAAAACGGCGAATACTAGCGATATATAGCCTTTTAAGAATATGGTCGAGAAACCTCCCTTTTCGAGTTTATAGGATGATTATGATGATTTCTGCAGTAATTCGGCTAATTATGATGATTTTCATGATAATCCCAATAATAATGACGATAATAATGATAATTATGACATTAATTAGGATAATTATGACATTAATTAGGATAATTATGACATTAATTAGGATAATTATGACATTAATTAGAATAATTATAATAAAATGATAATTATCATGATAATTTGCGTAATTAATGCAATAATAGCAATCATCATTACTAACTTAACACTATGGGCTGTTTGGATTTGCAGTGTCGGATTTTTTTTTTTTTTTACGACTGGAATATAAACATGTGTAAGAGATGCCATGCATACACCTTTCTCATTCCTCTTTCCCTTTCCACAGGATCCGCACTTCCGGTCGGCTCGCGACGTGGCCCCCAGACTAGTTCCCGAAGCCCTTAACATCTCACCCTTCCCCCCGACCCTGCGGGGAGCGAGCGCCAGGACGAGCGCCTCCGACGGGAACTCCTCCATGTTCCTCAGAGACACGGCTGACCGGATCGAGAAGGCGAGTCGAAGGGGCTGCTTTTGTGTTCATATATTGAGCTTTTGATTGATTTTTTTTCCAATTTATTTCTTTAGTAAAATATGTATCTGATAATGATATTGTAAGACCCATCTTATAGTTCCAGTGGAAACAAATATTTGTTTTTACATCCTTCTTTTAAGTGGATGAGCGAGGGAGGGAGAGAAGGAAAGAAGAAATTAAGTGCGTGCGTGTGTGTGTGTGCGGGTCATGGCGGGCAGGAATAGGATTCCGAGCATGGAAATATTGTCATTCCTGAAGCTGGTATTCTTCCAGTAATGGCTCATGGGTGGCTCATTACATTCTTGTTTATAGATGAAAATAAAGTAAAGGCCCCTTTCTAATGCCGACGGACTTTAATCATCCTCCAAGAGCGTCGTGCACTCGTGGCAAGACACTCCTGTCAAGTCAGCCTTCAGCCAAATTCATGACAGTAAGTTCCCGTCACTCTGGCCCTCTGCCTGTTGCTCCCATGATGGCATGTTCACATCACCCGCCCCTCAAGCCAATTTCTTTCATGACATGACAGTCACGTCATGCGGATCATAGGGTTTGAGCCTACATATTTATCAGTGGTCACATGATGTTTGTATTGATAATTATAAATATGAAGAAAAGTTTGCTTTATGATTATTATCATCATCATTATTATCATTAATAGCATTAACATCATCATTATTATCATTAATAGCATTAACATCATTATTATCATCATTATAGTAATTATCGCAATGATTATCCTTAATATAATCATTATAAGAGCTATTATCTTAATTATTAATGTCATTTTCCTCATTATAACTATTTCTATAATGATAACAATAATGATAATTTTAGAAATAATAACAACAGTAATAATTATAATAACAATAATAGCGATATTATGATTATTTCTACTATTATTATTATTTTTAATTATTATCATTATCGTTAGTATTATTGTTATTATCATGAAAATCATTAGAGTATTGTTGATGATTGCTAGTATTGAATTAATTACGCAAATTATCATTATAATTATAATTTTATTATAATTATCCTAATTAATGTCATAATTATCCTTATTATCGTCATTATTAATGGGATTATCATGAAAATCATCATAATTAGCCGAATTATTGCAGAATTCATCATAATCATCCCATAAACTCGAAAAGGGGGGTTTTACGACCATATTCTCATAAGGCTATATATCGCTAGATTTCGCCGTTTTTTCGACTTTGGGGATTTTTATACTTTTAGCCTTTTTTCATTATGGATGGGCTTTATGATTATTATCATCATCATTATTATCATTAATAGCATTAACATCATCATTATCATCATTATAGTAATTATCGCAATAATTATCCTTAATATAATCATTATAAGAGCTATTATTTTAATTATTAATGTCATTTTCCTCATTATAACTATTTCTATAATGATAATAACAAAAATGATAATTTTAGAAATAATAACAACAGTAATAATTATAATAACAATAATAGCGATATTATGATTATTTCTACTATTATTCTTATTTTTAGTTATTATCATTATCGTTAGTATTATTGTTATTATCATGAAAATCATTAGAGTATTGTTGATGATTGCTATTATTGCATTAATTACGCAAATTATTATTATAATTATCATTTTATTATACTCATCCTAATTAATGTCATAATTATCATTATTATCGTCATTATTAATGGGATTATCATGAAAATCATCATAATTAGCCGAATCACTGCAGAAATCATCATAATCATCCCATAAACTCGTAAAAGGGGGGTTTTTCGACCATATTCTCATAAGGCTATATATCGCTAGATTTCGCCGTTTTTTCGACTTTGGGGATTTTCATACTTTTAGCCTTTTTTCATTATGGATGGGCTTTGTGATTATTATCATTATTATCATTAATAGCATTAACATCATCATTATCATCATTATAGTAATTATCACCGTAATTACCCTTAATATAATCATTATAAGAGCTATTATCTTAATTTTTAATGTCATTTTCCTCATTATAACTATTTCTATAATGATAATAACAATAATGATAATAAAAAAATAACAACAACAGTAATAATTATAACAGCAATAATAGCGATATTATGATTATCTCTACTATTATTCTTATTTCTAGCTATTATCATTATCGTTAATATTATTGTTTTCATCATGAAAATCATTAGAGTATTGTTGATGATTGTTATTATTGCATTAATTATGCAAACTGTCATTATAATTATCTTTTTATTATAATTATCCTAATTAATGTCATAATTATCCTAATTAATGTCATAATTATCATTATTATCATCATTATTAATGGGATTATCATGAAAATCATCATAATTAGCCGAATCACTGCAGAAATCATCATAATCATCCCATAAACTCGAAAAAGATTTTTTTCGACCATACTTTCAAAAGGCTATATATCGCTAGATTTCACCGTTTTTTCGACTTTTTTTTTAATACTTTTAGACTTTTTCATTATGGATGGGGTTTATGATTATTATCATCATCTTTATTATCATTAATATCATTAACATCATCATTGCCATCATTATAGTAATTATCACCGTAATTACCCTTAATATAATCATTATAAGAGCTATTATCTTAATTATGAATGTCATTTTCCTCATTATAACTATTTCTATAATGATAATAACAATAATGATAATTTTATAAAAAATAAAAACAACAATCATAATTCTAATAGCAATAATAGCGATATTATGATTATTTCTACTATTATTATTATTTTTAATTATTATCATTATCGTTAGTATTATTATTATCATGAAAATCATTAGAGGATTGTTGATGATTGCTATTATTGCATTAATTACACAAATTATCATTATAATTATCATTTTATTATAATTATCCTAAGTAATGTCATAATTATCCTAATTAATGTCATAATTATCATTATTATCGTCAGGTGGTGGCAGTGGTGGTAATGGTGCTGGTGGTGAAGGTGGTGGTTGCAATTGTGGTAATGGTGCTGGTGGTGGAGGTGGTGGTGATGGTGATGGTGGTCGCAGTGGTAGTAATGGTGCTGGTGGTGGAGGTGGTGGTGATGGTGGTGTAAGTGGTTGTGGTGGTGGTGGTGCAGGTGGTGGTGTCGGTGGTGATGATGCTGGTGGTTGTGGTGGTGCTGGTGAATGATGTAATGGTGATGGTGGTGGTTGTGGTGGTGGTGATGGTGGTGGTGATTTTGGTGGAGGTGGTGTTGGTGATGATGGTGGTAATAATGCTGGTGGTGGTGGTGCTGGTGGTGGCAGTGGTGGTAATGGTGCTGGTGGTTAAGGTGGTGGTGGTAGTGGTGGTAATGGTGCTGATGGTGGAGGTGGTGGTGCTGGGGCTGGTGGTGGAGGTGGTGGAAGTGGTTGTGATGGTGGTGTAGGAGTTGGTGATGGAGGTGGTGGTGGTACTGGTGGTAGTGGTGTTGGTGATGGTGCTCGTGGTGGTAATTGTGCTTGTGGTGAAGGTGGTGGTGATAGTGCTGGTGGTAGAGGTGGTGGTGGTGGTAATGGTGCTGGTGGTGGCAGAGGTGATATTGGTGCTGGTGGTGGAGGTGGTGGTGATAGTGGCGGTAATGGTGCTGGCGGTGGAAGTGGTGGTGATGATGTTGGTGGTGGCAGTGGTGGTAATGGTGCTGGTGGTGGAGGTAGTGGTGGTGGTGGTGGAGGTGGTTGCGGTTGTGGAGATACCGGTGCAGGTGGTGGTGGCGGTGCTGGTGGTAGTGATAACGCTGGTGGTGGAGGTGGTGGTGATGATAGAGGTGGTTGTGGTGGTGGAAATGCCGGTGCTGGTGGTGAAGTTGGTGGTGATAGTGCTGGTGGTGATAGTGCTGGTGGTGGTGGTGACGATGCTGGTGTTGGCAGTATTTTAATGGTGGTGCAGGTGGTGATGGGGGTACTGGTGGAGATGGTGGTGATGGTTGGTGTGCTGGAGGTGCGCGTGGTGGTGCTGTTGTTGGAGGTGGTGATGGTGGTGGTGGTGATGGTGGTGTTGATGGTGGAGGAGGTGGTGGCAGTGGTGTTGCTGCTGATGGTGGTGGAGGTGGTGGTAATGGTGCTGGTGGTGGAGGTGATGGTAATGGTGCTGGTGGTGACGGTGCTGGTGGTGACGGTGCTGGTGATGTAGGTGGTGGTGGTAGTGGTAGAGGTGGAGGTGGTGATGGTGTTGGAGGAGGTGGAGCTGGTTGTGGTGGCGGTAATAGTGCTGGTGGTGCTGGTGCTGGTGCTGGTGGTAGGAGTGGTGGTAATAGTGCTGGTGGTGGAGGTAGTGGTGCTGGTGCTGGTGGTGGAAGTAGTTGTGGTGGAGGTGGTGGTGCTGGTGCTGGTCGTGGCAGTGGAGGTAATGGTGATGATGGTGGTTGAAGTGGTTATGATGGTGGTGGAGGTGGTGCAGGTGGTGGTGGTGGTGGAGGTGGTGGTGGTGGCGGTGATGGTTGTGGAGGTGATGTTGGTGGTGCAGGTGGTGATGGCGGTGGTGGTGGAGATGGTGCTGGTGGAGGTGCTGGTGCTAGTGGTGAAGGTGGTGGTAATAGTACTGGTGGTGGAGGTGGTGGTGACGGTGCTGGTGATGGCAGTGGTGGTAGTGGTGCTGGTGGTGGCGGTATTGGTAAGGGTGCTGGTGGTGGCAGTGGTGGTAATGGTGCTGGTGGTGGAGGTTGTGGCGATGGTGGTGGCTGTGGTGGTAATGGCGCTCGTGGTGGAGGAGCTCGTCCTGGTGGTGGAGGTGGTGGAAGTGGTTGTGATGGTGGTGCAAGTGGTGGTGATGGAGGTGGTGGTGATGGTGGTGGTGGTGGTGGTGAAGGTGGTGGTGATAGTGCTGGTGGTTGAAGTGGTGGTGACGGTGCTGGTGTTGGTGCTGATGATAGAGGTGGTGGTGGTGATAATGGTGCTGGTGGTGGAGGTGGTGGTAATGCTGGTGGTGGCAGTGTTAGTAATGGTGCTGGTGGTGGAGGTAATGGTGCTGGTGGTGATGGAGGTGGTTATGGTGATGGTGCAGGTGGTGGCGGCGGTGCTGGTGGTGGTGATGGCGCTGGTGGTGGAGGTGGTGGTGATGGTGCTGGTGATGATAGAGGTGGTTGAGGTGGTGGAGATGCCGATGCTGGTGATGAAGGTGGTGGTGGAGGTGGTGGTGATAGTGCTGGTGGTGGAGGTGGTGGGGACGGTGCTGGTGGTGGTGGTGGTGTTGGGGGTAGTGGTGGTGGTGGTAGAGGTGGTGGTGACGGTGCTGGTGGTGGTGATGGTGATGGTTGTGGTGGCAGTGGTGGTAACTGTGCTGCAGGTGGAGGTGGTGGTGCTGGCGGTGGCAGTGGTGGTAATTGTGCTGGTGGTAGAGGTGGTGGTGATAATGGTGGTAATGTTGCTGGTGGTGGTGGTGGTGATGATGCTGGTGGTGGCAGTGGTGGTAATGGTGCTGTTGGTGGAGGTAGTGGTGGTGGTGGTGGAGGTGGTTGTGGTGGTGGAAGTGGTTGTGGTGGTGGTGCAGGTGGTGACGGCGGTGATGGTGGTGGTGGAGGTGGTGGTGATGGTAGAGGTGGTGGTGCTGGTGGTAATGGTGCTGGTGGTGGAGATGCCGGTGCTGGTGGTGAAGGTGGTGGTGGTGGTGGTGGTGGTGGTGATAGTGCTGGTGGTGGAGGTGGTGGTGACGGTGCTGGTTGTGGCAGTGTTTTAATGGTGGAGGGAGTGGTAGTGGTGGTGGAGGTGGGGGTGCTGGTGGTGGTGATGTTGCTTGTTGTGGAAGTGGTGGTGATGGTGGTAATGGTGCTGGTGGTGGCAGTGGTGGTAATGGTGCTGGTGGTGGAGGTGGTGGTGGCAGTTGTGGTAATGGTGCTGGTGGTGGAGGTGGTGGTGATGGTGGTGGCAGTGGTAGTAATGGTGCTGGTGCTAGTGCAGGTGGTGGTGGCGGTGTTGGTGCTGGTGATTGATGTAATGGTGATGATGGTGGTGGTGGTGATGGTGGTTGTGATTTTAGTGGAGGTGGTGTTGGTGATGGTGTTGGTGATTTTAGTAGAGGTGGTGTTGGTGATGATGGTGGTAATAATGCTGGTGGTGGTGGTAGTGGCAGTGGTGGTAATGCTTGTGGTGAAGGTGGTGGTGGTGGTAATGGTGCTGGTGCTGCTGGTGGTAGCAGTGGTGGTAATGGTGCTAGTGGTGGAGGTGGTGGTGCTGGTGGTGGCATTGGTGGTAATGGTGCTGGTGGTGGAGGTGATGGTGGTGGAATTGGTGGTAATGGTGCTGGTGGTGGAGGTGGTGGTGATGGTGCTGGTGGTGTTGGAAGTGGTTGTGATGGTGGAGGTGGTGGTGATGGTTGTGGAAGTGGTGGTGCAGGTGGTGATGTCGGTGGTGGTGGTCATGGTGCTCGTGGTGGAGGTGGTGGTGCTAGTGGTGAAGGTGGTGGTGATAGTGCTGATGTTGGCAGTGGTGGTAATGGTCCTGGTTGTGGCAGTGGTGGTAATGGTGCTGGTGGTGGCAGTAGTGGAAATGGTAGTGGTGGTGGCAGTGGTGGTAATGGTGCTGGTGGTGGCAGTGGTGGTAATGGTGCTGGTGGTGGTGCTGGTGCTGGTGGTGGTAGTGGTGGT
>NC_091568.1:23435974-23443474 GCF_042767895.1 Penaeus vannamei | reverse complement strand
TGGCGATAATTACTATAATGATGATAGTGATGTTAATGCTATTAATGATAATAATGATGATGATGATAATCATAAAGCTCATCCATAATGAAAAAAGGCTAAAAATATAAAAATCCCCAAAGTCGAAAAAACGGCGAAATCTAGCGATATATAGCCTTTTGAGAATATGGTCGAAAAAAACTCCCTTTTCGAGTTTATGGGATGATTATGATGATTTCTGCAATAATTCGGCTAATTATGATGATTTTCATGATAATCCCATTAATAATGACGTTAATAACGATAATTATGAAATTAATTAGGAAAATTATGACATTAATTAGGATTATTTTAATAAAATGACAATTATAATGATAATTTGCGTAATTAATGCAATAATAGCAATCATCAACAATACTCTAATGATTTTCATGATAATAACAACAATACTATCGATAATGATAATAATTAAAAATGATAATGATAGTAGAAATAATCATAATATCGCTATTATTGTTATTATAATTATTACTGTTGTTATTGTTATTTCTAAAATTATCATTATTGTTATTATCATTAGAGAAATAGTTATAATGAGGAAAATGACATTGATAATTAATGATAATATTGATGATAATAATCATAAAGCCCATCCATAATGAAAAAAAGGTTAAAAGTATAACTATTTATATAATGATAATAGAAATAATGATAATCTTAGAAATAATAATGACAATAATAATAATTATAATGACAATGATAATGATGTTATTATTATTTCTATTGCCATTATTAGTATGAAAATTATTGGAATAGAGTTAATTATTGCTATTATTGCAGTAATTATCAAGATTATCATTATAATTCTGATTTTATCATTATCATTATTATTGTTATTATCATAGTCATTATCATTATTGTCAATAATAAAGGAATTATCATGGGAATCATCATAATTACCTGAATTAATGTTGAAAATCTCATAATTACCATTAAAAAGCGAAAAGTGTTTTTTTTTCCACGTTTCTCTCAAAAGGCTGTAATACGCTAGATTTTGCCGATTTTTTTACTTTTATGAATTAATTACTTCTGGCCTATATATCATTATAAAACGACTGAATGATAATTAGTTTCATAGTCATAATTTTTATGATAATTATCATTATAGTCATTATCATAATGATTATCATTATTATTATCATCATTATTGCAGTTATAATAATTATTATGCTAATTATTATTGCTATTTTTATCATTATAACTATTTATATAATGATAATAGCTATAATGATAATCTTAGAAATAATAATGACAATAATTGAAAATAATTATAATGACAATGATAATGATGTTATTATATCTATTGCCATTATTAGTATGAAAATTATTGGAATAGATTTAATTATTGCTATTATCGCAGTAATTATCAAGATTATCATAATAAATATGATTTTCTCATTTTTATCATTATTATTGTCATTATCATTGTCATTATCATCACAATTATCATCATTATTGTCAATAATAAAGGAATTATCATGTAAATCATCCTAATTACCTGAATTAATGTTAAAATCCTCATAATTACCATTAAACAGCGAAAAAGGTTTTTATCGACGTTTCTCTCACAAGGCTGTAATACGCTAGATTTTCCCGTTTTTTGACATTTAGGATTTTATTACTTCTGGCCTTTCATTATAAACGAACTGAATGATAATTATTATCATCATTATTATCATTACTGTCATCATTTTTATGATTATTATCATTATAGTCATTATCATCATGATTATCTTTATTATTATTATTATCATCATTATTGCAGTTATAATAATAATGCTAATTATTATTGCTATTTTTATCATTATAACTATTTATATAATGATAACAATAATGATAATATTAGAAATAATAATGACAATAATAATAATAATAATGACTATTATCATATTATTTCTATTGCTAATATTAGTATGAAAATTATTGGATTAGAGTTAATTATTGCTATTATTGCATTAATTATCAAGATTATAATTATAATTCTGATTTTATCATTATTATCATTATTACCATTACAAGGCGAAAAGGTTATTTTTCGACGTTTCTCTCAAAAGGCTGTATAACTTCTGGCCTTTATTTCATTATAATTGGACTGAGTGATAATTGTCATCACCATTATTATCATTACTGTCATTATTTTTATGATTATTATCATTATAGTCATTATCATCATGATTATCATTATCATTATCATCGTTATTGCAGTTATAATAATCATTATGCTAATTATTATTGCTATTTTTATCATTATAACTATTTAAATAATGATAATAGGAATAATGATAATCTTAGTAATAATAATGACAAAAATAATAATTATAATAACAATGATAATGATGTTATTATTATTTCTATTGCCATTATTAGTATGAAAATTATTGGAATAGACTTAATTATTGCTATTATTGCAGTGATTATCAAGATTATAATTATAATTCTGATTTTATAATTACTATCATTATTATTTTCATTATCATTGTCATTATCATCATTATTGTCAATAATAAAGGAATTATCATGGAAATCATCTTAATTACCTGATTTAATGTTAAAATCCTCATAATTACCATTACAAAGCGAAAAGGTTTTTTTTTCAACCTTTCTCTCAGAAGGCTGTAATACTCTAGATTTTGCCGTTTTTCGACTTTTCGGATTTTATTACTTCTGGCCTTTATTTCATTATAAGTAGACTGAATGATAATTATTATCATCATTATTATCATTACTGTCATCATTTTTATGATTATTATCATTATAGTCATTATCATGATTATCATTATTATTATCATCATTATTGCAGTTATAATAATTATTATGCTAATAGTTATTGCTATTTTCATCATTATAACTATTTATATAATAATAATAGCAATAATGATAATCTTAGAAATAATAATGACAATAATAATAATTATAATTAATTACTCAAATTATTATAATTATCATTTTATTATAATTATCCAAAGTGATGTCATAATTATCCTAATTGATGTCATAATTATCATTATTATCGTCATTATTAATGGGATTATCATGAAAATCATCATAATTTGCCGGATTATTGCAGAAATCATCATAATCATCCCATAAACTCGAAAAAGGGTTTTTTTCGACCATATTCTCAAAAGGCTATATATCGCTAGATTTCGCCTTTTTTTTCGTCTTTGGGGATTTTTATACTGTTAGCCTTTTTTCATTATGGATGGGCTTTATGATTATTATCATCGTCATTATTTTTATTAATAGCATTAACATCATCATTATCATCATTATAGTAATTATCGCCAAAATTACCCTAAATATAATCATTATCAGAGCTATTATCTTAATTATTATTGTCATTTTCCTCATTATAACTATTTCTATAATGATAATAACAATAATGGTAATTTTAGAAATAATAACAACAACAGTAATAATTCTAATAACAATAATACCGATATTATGATTATTTCTACTATTATTATTTTTAATTATTATCATTATCGATAGTATTATTATTATTATGAAAATCACTAGAGTATTGTTGATGATTGCTATCATTGCATTAATTACGCAAATTATCATTATACTTATCATTTTATTATAATTATCCTAATTAATGTCATAATTATCCTAATTAATGTCATAATTATCCTAATTAATGTCATAATTATCCTAATTAATGTCATAATTATCCTAATTAATGTCATAATTATACTAATTAATGTCATAATTATCATTATTATCGTCATTATTAACGGGATTATCATGAAAATCATCATAAATAGCCGAATTACTGCAGAAATCATCATAATCATCCCATAAACTCGAAAAGGTTTTTTTTCGACCATATTCTCAAAAGGCTATATATCGCTAGTATTCGCCGTTTTTTCGACTTTGGGGATTTTTATACTTTTAGCCTTTTTTATTATGGATGGACTTTATGATTATCATCATCATCATTATTATCATTAATAGCATTAACATCATAATTATCATCATTATAGTAATTATCGCCATAATTACCCTTAATATAATCATTATAAGAGCTATTATCTTAATTATTAATGTCATTTTCCTCATTATAACAATTTCTATAATGATAATACAAAAATAATAATTTTAGAAATAATAATAACAACAGTAATAATCATAATAACAATAATAGCGATATTATGATTATTTCTACTATTATTCTTATTTTTAGTTATTATCATTATCGTTAGTATTATTGTTATTATCATGAAAATCATTAGAGTATGGTTGATGATTGCTATTATAGCTTTAATTACGCAAATGATCATTATAATTATCATTTTATTATAGTTATCCTAATTAATGTCATAATTATCCTAATTAATGTCATAATTATCATTATTATCGTCAGGTGGTGACAGTGGTGCTGGTGGTGGAGGTGGTGGTTGCAGTTGTGGTAATGGTGCTGGTGGTGGAGGTGGTGGTGATGGTGATGGTGGTGGCAGTGGTAGTAATGGTGCTGGTGGTGGCAGTGGTAGTAATGGTGCTGGTGGTGGAGGTGGTGGTGATGGTGGTGGAAGTGGTTGTGGTGGTGGTGGTGCAGGTGGTGGTGGCGGTGGTAATGATGCTGGTTGTGGTCTTGGTGCTCGTGATTGATGTAATGGTGATGATGGTGGTGGTGGTGGATGTGGTGATGGTGCTGCTGATTTTGGTGGAGGTGGTGTTGGTGATGGTGGTAATAATTCTGGTGGTGGTGGTGCTGGTGGTGGCAGTGGTGGTAATGGTGCTGGTGGTGAAGGTGGTAGTGGTGGTAATGATGGTGGTGGTGGCGGCAGTGGTGGTAATGGTGCTGGTGGTGGAGGTTGTGGTGCTGGTGCTGGTGGTGGAAGTGGTGGAAGTGGTAGTGATGGTGGTGCAGGTGGTGGTGATGGAGGTGGTGGTGCTGGTGGTGGTAATGGTGGTGCTGGTGGGAGTGGTAATGGTGCTGGTGGTGACAGAGATGATAATGGTGCTGGTGGTGGAGGTGGTGGTGATAGTGGCGGTAATGGTGCTGGTGGTGGAGGTGGTGGTGATGATGTTGGTGGTGGCAGTGGTGGTAATGGTGCTGGTGGTGAAAGTAGTGGTGCTGGTGGTGGAGGTGGTTGTGGTGGTGGAGATACCGGTGCAGGTGGTGGTGGCGGTGCTGGTGGTGGTGATAGCGATGGTGGTGGAGGTGGTGGTGATGGTGCTGGTGATGATAGAGGTGGTTGTGGTGGTGGAGATGCCGGTGCTGGTGGTGAAGTTGGTGGTGATGGTGCTAGTGGTGGAGGTGGTGGTGACGATGCTGGTGTTGGCAGTATTTTAGTGGTGGTGCAGGTGGTGATGGCGGTGGTGGTGGAGGTGGTGCTGGTTGTGGTGGTGATGGTGCGTGTGGTGGAGATGGTCTTGGTGGTGCTGTTGTTGGAGGTGGTGATGGTGGTGGTTGTGATGGTGGTGTTGATGGTGGTGTTGATGCTGGTGGAGGTGGTGGCGCTGGTGGTGGCAGTGGTGGTGCTGGTGCTGGTGGTGGAGGTGGTGGTAATGGTGCTGGTGGTGGAGGTGGTGGTAATGGTGCTGGTGGTGACGGTGCTGGTGGTGACAGTGCTGGTGATAGCAGTATTTTACTGGTGGTGCAGGTGGTGATGGTGGTGGTGGTGGTGTTGGAGGTGGTGGTGCTGGTTGTGGTGGCGGTAATGGTGCTGGTGGTGGAGGTGGTGGTGCTGGTGCTGGTGGTGGCAGTAGTGGTAATGGTGCTGGTGGTGGAGGTAGTGGTGCTGGTGGTGGAAGTGGTTGTGGTGGAGGTGGTGGTGCTGGTGCTGGTCGTGGCAGTGGTGCTAATGGTGATGGTGTTGGAGGTGGTAGTGCTGGTTGTGGTGGCGGTAATGGTGCTGGTGGTGGAGGTGGTGGTGCTGGTGCTGGTGGTGGCAGTGGTGGTAATGGTGCTGGTGGTGGAGGTAGTGGTGCTGATACTAGTGGTGGAAGTGGTTATGGTGGAGGTGGTGGTACTGGTGCTGGTCGTGGCAGTGGTGCTAATGGTGATGGTGTTGGTGGTGGTTGAAGTGGTTGTGATGGTGGTGGAGGTGGTGGTGCTGATGGTGGAAGTGGTGGTGCTGATGGTTGTGGAGGTGGTGTTGGTGGTGCAGGTGGTGATAGCGGTGGTGGTGGAGATGGTGCTGGTGGAGGTGGTGGTGCTAGTGATGAAGGTGGTGGTAATAGTGCTGGTGGTGGAGGTAGTGGTGACGGTGCTGGTGGTGGTGATGGTGGTAGAAGTGGTGGTGGCGGTGGTGGTAATGGTCCTGGTGATGGCAGTGGTGGCGCTGGTGTTGGCAGTGGTGGTAATGGTGCTGGTGGTGGGAGTGGAGGTAACGGTGCTGGTGGTGGAGGTGGTGGCAGTGGTGGTAATGGTGCTGGTGGTGGAAGTGATGGTACTGGTGGTGGAGGTGGTGGAAGTGGTTGTGATGGTGGTGCAACTGGTGGTGATGGAGGTGGTGGTGATGGTGCTGGTGATGGTAGAAGTGGTGGTGGCGGTGGTGGTAATGGTGCTGGTGATGGCAGTGGTGGTTCTGGTGTTGGCAGTGGTGGTAATGGTGCTGGTGGTGGCAGTGGTGGTAACGTTGCTGGTGGTGGAGGTGGTGGCAGTGGTGGTAATGGTGCTGGTGGTGGAAGTGATGGTACTGGTGGTGGAGGTGGTGGAAGTGGTTGCGATGGTGGTGTAACTGGTGGTGATGTAGGTGGTGGTGATGGTGCTGGTGATGGTGGTGGTAATGGTGGTGGTGGTGAAGGTGGTGGTGATAGTGTTGGTGGTTGAGGTGGTGGTGACGGTGCTGGTGTTGGTGCTGGTGGTAGAGGTGGTGGTGGTGATAATGGTGCTGGTGGTTCAGAGGTGATAATGGTGCTGGTGGTGGAGGTGGTGGTGATAGTGGTGGTAATGGTGCTGGTGGTGGAGGTGGTGGTGATGATGCTGGTGGTGGCAGTGTTAGTAATGGTGCTGGTGGTGGAAGTAATGGTGCTTTTGGTGGTGGAGGTGGTTGTGGTGATGGTGCAGGTGGTGGCGGCGGTGCTGGTGGTGGTGATGGCGCTGGTGGTGGAGGTGGTGGTGCTGTTGCTGGTGATGATAGAGGTGGTTGTGGTGGTGGAGATGCCGGTGCTGGTGACGAAGGTGGTGGTGGAGGTGGTGTTGATAGTGCTGGTGGTGGAGGTGGTGGTGACGGTGCTAGTGGTGGCAGTGTTTTAATGTGTTGGTGGTGGTGGTGTTGGGGGTAGTGGTGGTGGTGGTAGAGGTGGTGGTGGTGGTGACGGTTCTGGTGGTGGTGATGGTGATGGTTGTGGAGGTGGTGGTGCTGGAGGTGGTAATGGTGCTGGCGGTGGCAGTGGTGGTAATTGTGCTGGTGGTGGAGGTGGTGGTGATAATTGTGGTAATGTTGCTGGTGGTGGTTGTGGTGATGATGCTGGTGGTGGCAGTGGTCGTAATGGTGCTGTTGTTGG
>NC_091568.1:23372409-23374909 GCF_042767895.1 Penaeus vannamei | reverse complement strand
TGCTAATTATGGCAATAGAAATAACAGTAATAATATTATCATTCTCATTATTATTATTATTACTGTCATTATTATTTCTAAAATTATCATTATTGTTATTATCATTATAAAAATAGTTATAATGATGAAACTGACAATAATAATTAGCATAATAATTATTATAACTGCAATAATGATAATAATAATGATATTTATGACGATAATGACTATAATGATAACAATTATAAGAATCATGACAATAATGATAATAATAATAGTAATAATCATAGAGTCCATTTATAATGAAATAAAGGCGAAAAGTAGTAAAATCCCAAAAGTCGAAAAAACGGCAAAATCTAGCGAGAAACGAGAGAGAAACGTCGAAAAAAAAACTTTTTCGCTTTTAAATGATAATTATGATGATTTTAACATTAATTCGGGTAATTATGATGATTTTCATGATAAATCCTTTACTATTAACCATAATGATGATAATCATGATGATAATTACAATAATAATGATAATAATGATAAAATAATAATTTCACCAATAGTTTTGATAATTACTGCAATAATAGCAATAATCAAGTCTAATTTAATCATTTTCATACTAATAATGACAATACAAATAATAATATCATTCTCATTATAAGTATAATTATTATTACTGTCATTATTATTTCTAAAATTATCATTATTGTTATTATCATTATAAGAATAGTTATAATGATGAAAATGACAATAATAATTAGCATAATAATTATTATAACAGCAATAATGATATCAATAATAATGATAATTATGCCGATAATGACTATAATAATAATAATCATAAAAATAATGACAATAATGATAATAATGATGATAATAATAATCATAGAGTCTATAATGAAATAAAGGCGAAAAGTAGTAAAATCCCAAAAGTCGAAAAAAAAACTTTCGATTTTAAATGTTAATTATGATGATTTTAACATTGATTCAGGTAATTATGATGATTTTCATGATATTTCCTTTACTATTAACCATAATGATGATAATGATGATAATGACAATAATAATGATAGTAAAGATAAAATGATAATTATAATGATAGTTTTGATAATTACTGCAATAATAGCAATAATTAAGTCTAGTCTAATAAAATTCATGATGAAAATGTGATAAACATATGATAAAAACAACAATAACCACATATTTCATTAGGAATATCAGAAAATGAAATAAAATAAAAGAAAACAAAAGAAAGAAAGAAAGATAAAAGTCCACAAATTATATTTATCACCATTCTTTATGTTTTTCTTTTGTAATCTCCATTATTCTGTGTTTGCAAGGAAATTAGAAAACGGGAGTGAATAATTCTATATTTCTTTACTTCCATGCATAAGTCTATTCTAATAAAATTCATGATGAAAATGTGATAAAAATTATAAAAACAACAATAACCACATATTTCATTAGGAATATCAGAAAAGAAAAGAAAAGAAACCAAAAGAAAGAAAGAAAGAAAAAAGTCCACAAATTATATTTATCACCATTCTTTATGTTTTTCTTTTGTAGTCTCCATTATTCTGTGTTTGCAAGGAAATTAGAAAACGGGGAGTGAATAATTCTATATTTCTTTACTTCCATGCATCCTTTGAACTTGATATACGTAATCATACATAAGAACTGTTGAGTTCTGATCGCTGTTATAACACGGCTATTATTGTTATTATAATCCTTATTATTGTTATTATTTCCAGAATTATCATTATTGTCATTATCATTATTAGAATAATTATAATGATGAAAATGACATTAATAATTAAGATAATGATTATTATAATGACTATATTAAGGGTGATTAGGGCGATAATGACAGTAATGATAATAATGATGATAATGACAACAATGATAATAATTATCATTATAAAGCCCATCTATAATGAGAAAAAGGCTAAAAGTAGAAAAATCTCAAAAGTCGACAAACCGGCGAAATCTAGCGAAATACAGCCTTTGGAGAGATGAGTCGAAAACCCCCCTTTTTCGAGTTTAAAGGATGATTATGATGATCTTAGCAATAATTCTGCTAATTATGGTGATTTTGATGATAACCCCATCAATAATTACAATAATGACAATAATAATGATAATTATGAGAGTAATTAGGACAATAATTATGAAAATAATTATACAATGATAATTATAATGATGATTTGCCTAATAATTGCAATAATAGCAATAATCAACACTATTCTAATGATTTGTCTAATAATAATAACGACAATGATTACAGAAATAATAATAGAAGTAATTATAACACGGCTATTATTGTTATTATAATCCTTATTATTGTTGTTATTATTTCCAGAATTATCATTATTGTCATTATCATTATTAAAACAATTATAATGATGAAAATGACATTAATAATAAAGATGATGATTATTATAATGACTATATTAAGGGTGATTGGGGCGATAATGACAGTAATGATAATAATGATGATGATAATGACAATAATGATGATAATGACAATAAT
>NC_091568.1:23352409-23367409 GCF_042767895.1 Penaeus vannamei | reverse complement strand
GGTTTATATTAAATCAGTTTAATGGAGGTTAGGTTACATTAGCTGGAATTTGGTTAGGTTAGGTTAGGTTAGGTTAGGCTCAGCTTTGATCAGGAGACCCCAAATTCCGTTTTCTTACGTAAGGTTTATACCAAATTAGTTTAATGGAGGTTAGGTCATCAAAATTATCATAATTAGCAGAATTATTGCTAAGATCATCATAATCATCCATTAAACTCGAAAAAGGGGGGTTTTCGACTCATCTCTCCAAAGGCTGAATTTCGCTAGATTTCGCAGGTTTTTCGACTTCTGGAATTTTTCTACTTTTAGCCTTTTTCCCATTATAGATGGGCTTTATAATGATGATTATCATCATTATTGTTATTATCATAATTATTATCATTACTGTCATTATCGCCCTAATCACCCTTAATATAGTCATTATAATAATCAGTATCTTAATTATTAGTGTCATTTTCATCATTATAATTATTTTAATAATAAAAATGACAATAATGATAATTCTGGAAATAATAACAATAATAAGAATTATCATAACAATAATAGCCATGTTATAATTACTTCTATTATTATTTCTATCATTGTCGTTATTATTATTAGACAAATCATTAGAAGAGTGTTGATTATTGCTTTTATTGCAATTATTAGGCAAATCATCATTATAATTATTATTGTATAATTATTATCATAATTATTGTTCTAATTACTCTCATAATTATCATTATTATCGTCATTATTTTCATTATTGATTCGGTTATCATCCAAATCATCATAATTAGCAGAATTATTGCTAAGATCATCATAATCATCATTAAACTCGAAAAAGGGGGGTTTTCGACTCATCTCTCCAAAGGCTATATTTCGCTAGACTTCGCCTGTTTTTCGACATTTGGGATTTTTCTACTTTTAGGCTTTTTCTCACTATAGATGGGCTTTATAATGATAATTATCATCATTATTGTCATTATCATCATCATTATTATCATTACTGTCATTATCGCCCTAATCACCCTTAATATAGTCATTATTATAATCATCATCTTAATTATTAATGTCATTTTCATCATTATCATTATTTTAATAATGATAATGACAATAATGATAATTCTGGAAATAATAACAACAATAATAAGGATTATAATAACAATAATAGCCTTGTTATAATTACTTCTATTATTATTTCTGTTATCATTGTCGTTATTATTATTAGGAAAATCATTAGAATAGTGTTGATTATTGCTATTATTGCAATTATTAATCAAATCATCATTATAATTATTATTGTATAATTATTATCATAATTATTTTCCTAATTACTCTCATAATTATCATTATTATCGTCATTATTGTCATTATTGATTCGGTTATCATCCAAATCATCATAATTAGCAGAATTATTGCTAAGATCATCATAATCATCCTTTTAACTCGAAAAAGGGGGGTTTTCGACTTATCTCTCCAAAGGCTGTATTTCGCTTGATTTCGCCGGTTTTTCGACATTTGGGATTTTTCTACTTTTAGCCTTTTTCTCATTATAGATGGGCTTTATAATGATAATTATCATAATTATTGTCATTATCATCATCATTATTATCATTACTGTCATTATCGCCCTAATCACCCTTGATATAGTCATTATAATAAACATTACCGGCGAAATCTAGCGATATATAGCCTTTTGAGAATATGGTCGAAAAAAAAACCCTTTTCGAGTTTATGGGATGATTATGATGATTTCTGCAATAATTCGGCTAATTATGATGATTTTCATGATAATCCCATTAATAATGACGATAATAAGGATAATTATGACATTAATTAGGATAATTATGACATCATTTTGGATAATTATAATAAAATGATAATTATAATGATAATTTGCATAATTAATGCAATAATAACAATCATCAACAATACTCTAATGATTTTCATGATAATAACAATAATATTAACGATAATGATAGAAATAAGAATAATAGTAGAAATAATCATAATGTCGCTATTATTGTTATTATGATTATTACTGCTGTTGTTATTATTTCTAAAATTATCATTTTGTTATTATCATTATAGAAATAGCTATAATGAGGAAAATGACATTAACAATTAAGATAATAGCTCTTATAATGATTATATTAAGGGTAATTATGGCGATAATTACTATAATGATGATAATGATGATGTTAATGCTATTAATGATAATAATGATGATGATAATAATCGTAAAGCCCATCCATAATAAAAAAAGGCTAAAAGTATAAAAAAAAAACCAAAGTCGAAAAAACGGCGAATACTAGCGATATATAGCCTTTTAAGAATATGGTCGAGAATCCTCCCTTTTCGAGTTTATGGGATGATTATGATGATTTCTGCAGTAATTCGGCTAATTATGATGATTTTCATGATAATCCCAATAATAATGACGATAATAATGATAATTATGACATTAATTAGGATAATTATGACATTAATTAGGATAATTATGACATTAATTAGGATAATTATGACATTAATTAGAATAATTATAATAAAATGATAATTATCATGATAATTTGCGTAATTAATGCAATAATAGCAATCATCATTACTAACTTAACACTATGGGCTGTTTGGATTTGCAGTGTCGGATTTTTTTTTTTTTTTACGACTGGAATATAAACATGTGTAAGAGATGCCATGCATACACCTTTCTCATTCCTCTTTCCCTTTCCACAGGATCCGCACTTCCGGTCGGCTCGCGACGTGGCCCCCAGACTAGTTCCCGAAGCCCTTAACATCTCACCCTTCCCCCCGACCCTGCGGGGAGCGAGCGCCAGGACGAGCGCCTCCGACGGGAACTCCTCCATGTTCCTCAGAGACACGGCTGACCGGATCGAGAAGGCGAGTCGAAGGGGCTGCTTTTGTGTTCATATATTGAGCTTTTGATTGATTTTTTTTCCAATTTATTTCTTTAGTAAAATATGTATCTGATAATGATATTGTAAGACCCATCTTATAGTTCCAGTGGAAACAAATATTTGTTTTTACATCCTTCTTTTAAGTGGATGAGCGAGGGAGGGAGAGAAGGAAAGAAGAAATTAAGTGCGTGCGTGTGTGTGTGTGCGGGTCATGGCGGGCAGGAATAGGATTCCGAGCATGGAAATATTGTCATTCCTGAAGCTGGTATTCTTCCAGTAATGGCTCATGGGTGGCTCATTACATTCTTGTTTATAGATGAAAATAAAGTAAAGGCCCCTTTCTAATGCCGACGGACTTTAATCATCCTCCAAGAGCGTCGTGCACTCGTGGCAAGACACTCCTGTCAAGTCAGCCTTCAGCCAAATTCATGACAGTAAGTTCCCGTCACTCTGGCCCTCTGCCTGTTGCTCCCATGATGGCATGTTCACATCACCCGCCCCTCAAGCCAATTTCTTTCATGACATGACAGTCACGTCATGCGGATCATAGGGTTTGAGCCTACATATTTATCAGTGGTCACATGATGTTTGTATTGATAATTATAAATATGAAGAAAAGTTTGCTTTATGATTATTATCATCATCATTATTATCATTAATAGCATTAACATCATCATTAATAGCATTAACATCATTATTATCATCATTATAGTAATTATCGCAATGATTATCCTTAATATAATCATTATAAGAGCTATTATCTTAATTATTAATGTCATTTTCCTCATTATAACTATTTCTATAATGATAACAATAATGATAATTTTAGAAATAATAACAACAGTAATAATTATAATAACAATAATAGCGATATTATGATTATTTCTACTATTATTATTATTTTTAATTATTATCATTATCGTTAGTATTATTGTTATTATCATGAAAATCATTAGAGTATTGTTGATGATTGCTAGTATTGAATTAATTACGCAAATTATCATTATAATTATAATTTTATTATAATTATCCTAATTAATGTCATAATTATCCTTATTATCGTCATTATTAACGGGATTATCATGAAAATCATCAGAATTAGCCGAATTATTGCAGAATTCATCATAATCATCCCATAAACTCGAAAAGGGGGGTTTTACGACTATATTCTCATAAGGCTATACATCGCTAGATTTCGCCGTTTTTTCGACTTTGGGGATTTTTATACTTGTAGCCTTTTTTCATTAAGGATGGGCTTTATGATTATTATCATCGTCATTATTTTTATTAATAGCATTAACATCATCATTATCATCATTATAGTAATTATCGCAATAATTATCTTTAATATAATCATTATAAGAGCTATTATTTTAATTATTAATGTCATTTTCCTCATTATAACTATTTCTATAATGATAATAACAAAAATGATAATTTTAGAAATAATAACAACAGTAATAATTATAATAACAATAATAGCGATATTATGATTATTTCTACTATTATTCTTATTTTTAGTTATTATCATTATCGTTAGTATTATTGTTATTATCATGAAAATCATTAGAGTATTGTTGATGATTGCTATTATTGCATTAATTACGCAAATTATTATTATAATTATCATTTTATTATACTCATCCTAATTAATGTCATAATTATCATTATTATCGTCATTATTAATGGGATTATCATGAAAATCATCATAATTAGCCGAATCACTGCAGAAATCATCATAATCATCCCATAAACTCGTAAAAGGGGGGTTTTTCGACCATATTCTCATAAGGCTATATATCGCTAGATTTCGCCGTTTTTTCGACTTTGGGGATTTTCATACTTTTAGCCTTTTTTCATTATGGATGGGCTTTGTGATTATTATCATCATTATTATCATTAATAGCATTAACATCATCATTATCATCATTATAGTAATTATCACCGTAATTACCCTTAATATAATCATTATAAGAGCTATTATCTAAATTATTAATGTCATTTTCCTCATTATAACTATTTCTATAATGATAATTAAAAAATAACAACAACAGTCATAATTATAATAACAATAATAGCGATATTATGATTATCTCTACTATTATTCTTATTTCTAGTTATTATCATTATCGTTAATATTATTGTTATTATCATGAAAATCATTAGAGTATTGTTGATGATTGTTATTATTGCATTAATTATGCAAACTGTCATTATAATTATCATTTTATTATAATTATCCTAATTAATGTCATAATTATCCTAATTAATGTCATAATTATCATTATTATCATCATTATTAATGGGATTATCATGAAAATCATCATAATTAGCCGAATCACTGCAGAAATCATCATAATCATCCCATAAACTCGAAAAAGATTTTTTTCGACCATACTTTCAAAAGGCTATATATCGCTAGATTTCACCGTTTTTTCGACTTTTTTTTTTTTAATACTTTTAGACTTTTTCATTATGGATGGGGTTTATGATTATTATCATCTTTATTATTATTAATAGCATTAACATCATCATTGCCATCATTATAGTAATTATCACCGTAATTACCCTTAATATAATCATTATAAGAGCTATTATCTTAATTATGAATGTCATTTTCCTCATTATAACTATTTCTATAATGATAATAACAATAATGATAATTTTATAAAAAATAAAAACAACAATCATAATTCTAATAGCAATAATAGCGATATTATGATTATTTCTACTATTATTATTATTTTTAATTATTATCATTATCGTTAGTATTATTATTATCATGAAAATCATTAGAGGATTGTTGATGATTGCTATTATTGCATTAATTACACAAATTATCATTATAATTATCATTTTATTATAATTATCCTAAGTAATGTCATAATTATCCTAATTAATGTCATAATTATCATTATTATCGTCAGGTGGTGGCAGTGGTGGTAATGGTGCTGGTGGTGAAGGTGGTGGTTGCAATTGTGGTAATGGTGCTGGTGGTGGAGGTGGTGGTGATGGTGATGGTGGTCGCAGTGGTAGTAATGGTGCTGGTGGTGGAGGTGGTGGTGATGGTGGTGTAAGTGGTTGTGGTGGTGGTGGTGCAGGTGGTGGTGGCGGTGGTGATGATGCTGGTGGTTGTGGTAGTGCTGGTGAATGATGTAATGGTGATGGTGGTGGTTGTGGAGGTGGTGATGGTGGTGGTGATTTTGGTGGAGGTGGTGTTGGTGATGATGGTGGTAATAATGCTGGTGGTGGTGGTGCTGGTGGTGGCAGTGGTGGAAATGGTGCTGGTGGTGAAGGTGGTGGTGGTAGTGGTGGTAATGGTGCTGATGGTGGAGGTGGTGGTGCTGGGGCTGGTGGTGGAGGTGGTGGAAGTGGTTGTGATGGTGGTGTAGGAGGTGGTGATGGAGGTGGTGGTGGTACTGGTGGTAGTGGTGTTGGTGATGGTGCTCGTGGTGGTAATTGTGCTTGTGGTGAAGGTGGTGGTGATAGTGCTGGTGGTAGAGGTGGTGGTGGTGGTAATGGTGCTGGTGGTGGCAGAGGTGATATTGGTGCTGGTGGTGGAGGTGGTGGTGATAGTGGCGGTAATGGTGCTGGTGGTGGAAGTGGTGGTGATGATGTTGGTGGTGGCAGTGGTGGTAGTGGTGATGGTGATGGAGGTAGTGGTGGTGGTGGTGGAGGTGGTTGCGGTTGTGGAGATACCGGTGCAGGTGGTGGTGGCGGTGCTGGTGGTAGTGATAACGCTGGTGGTGGCAGTGGTGGTGATGATAGAGGTGGTTGTGGTGGTGGAAATGCCGGTGCTGGTGGTGAAGTTGGTGGTGATAGTGCTGGTGGTGATAGTGCTGGTGGTGGTGGTGACGATGCTGGTGTTGGCAGTATTTTAATGGTGGTGCAGGTGGTGATGGCGGTAGTGGTGGAGATGGTGGTGATGGTTCGTGTGCTGGAGGTGGTCGTGGTGGTGCTGTTGTTGGAGGTGGTGATGGTGGTGGTGGTGATGGTGGTGTTGATGGTGGTGGAGGTGGTGGCAGTGGTGTTGCTGCTGATGGTGCTGGAGGTGGTGGTAATAGTGCTGGTGGTGGAGGTGATGGTAATGGTGCTGGTGGTGACGGTGCTGGTGGTGAGGGTGCTGGGGATGGAGGTGGGGGTGGGAGTGGGAGAGGTGGAGGTGGTGATGGTGTTGGAGGAGGTGGTGCTGGTTGTGGTGGCGGTAATGGTGCTGGTGGTGGAGGTGCTGGTGCTGGTGGTGGCAGTGGTGGTAATAGTGCTGGTGGTGGAGGTAGTGGTGCTGGTGCTGGTGGTGGAAGTAGTTGTGGTGGAGGTGGTGGTGCTGGTGCTGGTCGTGGCAGTGGTGGTAATGGTGATGATGGTGGTTGAAGTGGTTATGATGGTGGTGGAGGTGGTGCAGGTGGTGGTGGTGGTGGAAGTGGTGGTGGTGGCGGTGATGGTTGTGGAGGTGATGTTGGTGGTGCAGGTGGTGATGGCGGTGGTGGTGGAGATGGTGCTGGTGGAGGTGGTGGTGCTAGTGGTGAAGGTGGTGGTAATAGTACTGGTGGTGGAGGTGGTGGTGACGGTGCTGGTGATGGCAGTGGTGGTAGTGGTGCTGGTGGTGGCGGTATTGGTAAGGGTGCTGGTGGTGGCAGTGGTGGTAATGGTGCTGGTGGTGGAGGTTGTGGCGATGGTGGTGGCTGTGGTGGTAATGGGGCTGGTGGTGGAGGTGCTGGTCCTGGTGGTGGAGGTGGTGGAAGTGGTTGTGATGGTGGTGCAAGTGGTGGTGATGGAGGTGGTGGTGATGGTGGTGGTGGTGGTGGTGAAGGTGGTGGGGATAGTGCTGGTGGTTGAAGTGGTGGTGACGGTGCTGGTGTTGGTGCTGATGATAGAGGTGGTGGTGGTGATAATGGTGCTGGTGGTGGAGGTGGTGGTAATGCTGGTGGTGGCAGTGTTAGTAATGGTGCTGGTGGTGGAGGTAATGGTGCTGGTGGTGATGGAGGTGGTTATGGTGATGGTGCAGGTGGTGGCGGCGGTGCTGGTGGTGGTGATGGCGCTGGTGGTGGAGGTGGTGGTGATGGTGCTGGTGATGATAGAGGTGGTTGAGGTGGTGGAGATGCCGATGCTGGTGATGAAGGTGGTGGTGGAGGTGGTGGTGATAGTGCTGGTGGTGGAGGTGGTGGGGACGGTGCTGGTGGTGGTGGTGGTGTTGGGGGTAGCGGTGGTGTTGGTAGAGGTGGTGGTGTCGGTGCTGGTGGTGGTGATAGTGATGGTTGTGGTGGCAGTGGTGGTAACTGTGCTGGAGGTGGAGGTGGTGGTGCTGGCGGTGGCAGTGGTGGTAATTGTGCTGGTGGTAGAGGTGGTGGTGATAATGGTGGTAATGTTGCTGGTGGTGGTGGTGGTGATGATGCTGGTGGTGGCAGTGGTGGTAATGGTGCTGTTGGTGGAGGTAGTGGTGCTGGTGGTAGAGGTGGTTGTGGTGGTGGAAGTGGTTGTGGTGGTGGTGCAGGTGGTGGCGGCGGTGATGGTGGTGGTGGAGGTGGTGGTGATGGTAGAGGTGGTGGTAATCGTGCTTGTGGTGGAGATGCAGGTGCTGCTGGTGAAGGTGGTGGTGGTGGTGGTGGTGTTGGTGATAGTGCTGGTGGTGTAGGTGGTGGTGACGGTGCTGGTTGTGGCAGTGTTTTAATGGTGGAGGGAGTGGTAGTGGTGGTGGAGGTGGGGGTGCTGGTGGTGGTGATGTTGCTTGTTGTGGAAGTGGTGGTGATGGTGGTAATGGTGCTGGTGGTGGCAGTGGTGGTAATGGTGCTGGTGGTGGAGGTGGTGGTGGCAGTTGTGGTAATGGTGCTGGTGGTGGAGGTGGTGGTGATGGTGGTGGCAGTGGTAGTAATGGTGCTGGTGCTAGTGCAGGTGGTGGTGGCGGTGTTGGTGCTGGTGATTGATGTAATGGTGATGATGGTGGTGGTGGTGATGGTGGTTGTGATTTTAGTGGAGGTGGTGTTGGTGATGGTGTTGGTGATTTTAGTAGAGGTGGTGTTGGTGATGATGGTGGTAATAATGCTGGTGGTGGTGGTAGTGGCAGTGGTGGTAATGCTTGTGGTGAAGGTGGTGGTGGTGGTAATGGTGCTGGTGCTGCTGGTGGTAGCAGTGGTGGTAATGGTGCTGGTGGTGGCATTGGTGGTAATGGTGCTGGTGGTGGCATTGGTGGTAATGGTGCTGGTGGTGGAGGTGATGGTGTTGGCATTGGTGGTAATGGTGCTGGTGGTGGAGGTGGTGGTGATGGTGGTGGTGGTGGTGGAAGTGGTTGTGATGGTGGAGGTGGTGGTGATGGTTGTGGAAGTGGTGGTGCAGGTGGTGATGTCGGTGGTGGTGGTCATGGTGCTCGTGGTGGAGGTGGTGGTGCTAGTGATGAAGGTGGTGGTGATAGTAGTGATGTTGGCAGTGGTGGTAATGGTCCTGGTTGTGGCAGTGGTGGTAATGGTGCTGGTGGTGGCAGTAGTGGAAATGGTACTGGTGGTGGCAGTGGTGGTAATGGTGCTGGTGGTGGCAGTGGTGGTAATGGTGCTGGTGGTGGTGCTGGTGCTGGTGGTGGTATTGGTGGTAATGGTGATGATGGTGGAGGTGGTGGTGATGGTGTTGGTGGTGGAAGTGGTTGTGGTGTAGGTGGTGGTGGCGGTGGTGGTGTGATAGTGCGTGTGGTGGAGGTGGTCGTTGTTGTGCTGGTGTTGGAGGTGGTGATGGTGGTGGTGGTGGTGCGGGTGGTGGAGGTGGTAGTGATGGTGCTGGTGTTGGAGGATGTGGTGCTGGTGATAGTGCTGGTGGTGGAGGTGGTGGTGGTGCTGCTGGTGGTGGTGCTGGTGGTAGAGGTGGTAATGGACCTGGTGGTGATGGTGGCAGTAGTGGTAATTGGGCTGATGGTGGATGTGTTGATGATGGTGCTGGTGGTGGAAGTGGTTGTGGTGGTGGTGCAGGTCGTGGTGGCGGTGATGGTGGTGCTGGTGCTGGTAGAGGTGGTGGTGCTGGTGTTGGTGATGCTGATGGTAATGGTGCTGGTGGTGGAGGTGGTGGTGGTGCTGGTGGTAATGGTGCTGGTGGTGGCAATGGTGGTAATGCTGGTGGTGGTGGTGATGGTGGTTGCAGTGGTGGTAATGGTGCGTGTGGTGGAGGTGGTCGTGGTTGTGCTGGTGTGAGAGGTGGTGATGGTACTGGTGATGGTGGTGCGGGTGGTGGAGTTGGTCGTGATGGTGCTGGTGGTGGAGGCGGTGGTGGTGGTGGTGGTGATACTGCTGGTGGTGGAGGTGGTGGTGACGGTGCTGGCGGTGGTGCTGGTGGTAGAGGTGGTAATGGACCTGGTGGTGGTGGCGGTTGTTCTGGTGGTAGTGGTGGTAATGATGCTTATGGTGGATGTGTTGATGATAGTGCTGGTGGTGGAAGTGTTTGTGGTGGTGGTGCAGGTCGTGGTGGCGGCGCTGGTGGTGATGATGGCGCTGGTAGAGATGGTGGTGCTGGAGGTAATGGTGCTGGTGGTGGCAGTGGTGGTAATGGTGCTGGTGGTGGTGATGGTGCTGGTGGTGTAAGTGGTTGTGGTGCAGGTGATGGGGGCAGTGGTGGTGGTGATGGTGCGTGTGGTGGAGGTGGTCGTGATGGTGCTGGTGTTGGAGGTGGTGATGGTGCTGGTAATGGTGCTGCTAGTGGTGGTGCGGGTGTTGGAGATGGTGCTGGTGAGGGAGGCGGTGGTGGTGCTGGTGGTGGTGACGGTGCTGGCGGTAGAGGTGGTGGTGGCAATGGTGCTGGTGGTGGCAGTGGAGGTAATGGACCTGGTGATGGAGGTGGTGGCAGTGGTGGTAATGATGCTGATGGTGGATGTGTTGATGACGATGCTGGTGGTGGAGGTGGTGTTCGTGGTGGAAGTGGTTGTGGTGGTGGTGCAAGTCGTGGTGGCGGTGCTGGTGGTAAAGGTGGTGTTGATGGTGCTGGTGGTAATGGTGCTGGTGGTGGTGGTGGAGATGCTGGTGTATTATAATGACAATGATAATGATATTATTATTTCTATTGCCATTATTCGTATGAAAATTATTGGAATAAAGTTAATTATTGCTATTATTGCAGTAATTTTCAAGATTATTATAATTATGATTTTATCATTATTATCATTATTATTGTCATTATCATTGTCATTATCATCATTATTGTCAATAATAAGGAATTATCATGGAAATCATCATCATTACATGAATTAATGTTAAAATCCTCATAATTACCATTAAAAAGCGAAAAGGTTTTTTTTTCGACGTTTCTCTCAAAAGGCTGTAATACGCTAGATTTTTTCGACTTTGGAGATTTTATTACTTCTGGCCTTTATTTCATTATAAATGGACTGAATGATAATTACTATCATCATTATTATCATTACTATCATCATTTTATGATTATTATCATTATAGTCATTATCATCATGATTATCATTATTATTATCATCATTATTGCAGTTATGATAATTATTATGCTAATTATTATTGCTATTTTTATCATTATAACTATTTATATAATGATAATAGCAATAATGATAATCTTAGAAATAATAATGACAATAATAATAATTATAATGACAATGATAATGATATTATTATTTCTATTGATGTTATTATTATTTCCATAGACATTACCTACCTACTCATACATGAGTAAGGATAGCAAAGTTTCACACTCACTCCCCGTGGGCACTCGGTATTTATGGACAGAGCAGGACAAATCGCAAATCAGGGATTTTTTTCGTCGTTTCTCTCAGAAGGCTGTAGATTTTGCCGTTTTTCGACTTTTTAGGAGTTTATTACTTCTGCCCTTTATTTCATTTTAATTTGACTGAGTGATAATTATCATCATTATTATCATTATTGTCATCATTTTTATGATTATTATTATTATAGTCATTATCATGATTATCATTATTATTATCATCATTATTGCAGTTATAATTATTATTCTAATTATTATTGCTATTTTTTATCATTATCACTATTTATATAATGATAATAGCAATAATGATAATTGTAGAAATAATAATGACAATAATAATTATTATAATGACAATGATGATGTTATTACTAATTCTATTGCCATTATTAGTATGAAAATTATTGGAATAGAGGCAATTATTGCTATTATTGTAGTAATTATCAAGATTATCATTATAATTATGACTATCATTATTATCAATAGTATTGTCATTATCATTGTCATTATCATCATTATTGTCAATAATAAAGGAATAATCATGGAAATCATCATAATTACCTGAATTAATGTTAAAATCCTCATAATTACCTTAATATTAAAAAGCGAAAAGTTTTTTTTCGGCGTTTCTCTCAAAAGGTTGTAATACGCTAGATTTTCCCCTTTTTCAACTTTTGGAATTTTATTACTTCTGGCGTTTATTTCATTATAAATTGACTGAATGATAATTATCATCATTATTATCATTACTGTCATCATTTTTATGATTATTATCATTATAGTCATTATCATCATGATTATCATTATTATTATCATCATTATTGCAGTTATAATAATTATTATACTAATTATTATTGCTATTTTTATCATTATAACTATTTATATAATAATAATAACAATAAGGATAATTGTAGAAATAATAATGACAATAATAACAATTATGATGACAATGATAATGGTGTTATTATTATTTCTATTGCCATTATTAGTATGAAAATTATTGGAATAGAGTTAATTTTTGCTATTATTGTAGTAATTATCAAGATTATCATTATAATTATGATTTTATCATTATTATCATTAGTATTGTCATTATCATTGTCATTATCATCATAATTATCATCATTCTTGTCAATAATAAAGGAATTATCATGGAAATCATCATAATTACCTGAATTAATGTTAAAATCCTCATAATTACCATATAAAAAGCGAAAAGGGTTTCTTTTCGACGTTTCTCTCAAAAGGCTGTAATACGCTAGATTTTGCCGTTTTTTCGATTTTTGGGATTTTATTACTTATGGCCTTTATTTCATTATTAATTGACTGAATGATAATTATTATCATCATTATTATCATTACTGTCATCATTTTTATGATTATTATCATTATAGTCATTATCATCATGATTATCATTATTATTATCATCATTATTGCAGTTATAATAATTATTATACTAATTATTATTGCTATTTTTATCATTATAACTATTAATATAATAATAATAGCAATAATGATAATTGTAGAAATAATAATGACAATAATAACAATTATGATGACAATGATAATGATGTTATTATTATTTCTATTACCATTATTAGTATGAAAATTATTGGAATAGACGTAATTATTGCTATTATTGTAGTAATTATCAAGATTATCATTATAATTAAGACTTTATCATTATTATCAATAGTATTGTCATTATCATTGTACTTATCATCATAATTATCCTCATTCTTGTCAATAATAAAGGAATTATCATGGAAATCATCATAATTACCTGAATTAATGTTAAAATCCTCATAATCGACTTTTCTCTCAAAAGGCTATAATACGCTAGATTTTCCCCTTTTTCGACTTTTGGAATTTTATTACTTCTGGCGGTTATTTCATTATGAACTGACTGAATGATAATTATTATCATCTTTATTATCATTACTGCCATCATGTTTATGATCATTATCATTATAGTTATTATCATCATGATTATCATTATTATTATCATCATTATTGCAGTTATAATAATTATTATGGTAGTTATTATTGCGATTTTATTATTATAACTATATATATAATTATGATAGCAATAATGATAATCTTAGAAATTATAATAACATTAATAATCATTATAATGACAATGATAATGATATTATTATTTCTATTGCCATTATTATTATGAAAATTATTGGAATAGAGTTAATTATTACTATTATTTCAGTAATTATCAAGATTATCATTATTATTGTCATTATCATTGTCATTTTCATCGTAATTATCATCATTATTGTTAATAATAAAGGAATTATCATGGAAATCATCATAAAAATGAATTAATTTTAAAATCCTCATAATTACAATTAAAAAGCGGGAAGATTTTTTTCAACGTTTCTCTCAGAAGTCTGTAATACGCAAGATTTTTCCGTTTTTTTTTTTTACTTCTGGGATTTTATGACTTCTGGCCGTTATTTCATTATCAATGGACTGAATGATAATTATTATCATTATTATCATTACTGTCATCATTTTTTATGATTATCATTATTGTCATTATCATCATGATTATCATTATTATTATCATCATTATTGCAGTTATCATAATTATTATGCTAATCATTATTGCTATTTTTATCATTAAAACTAAATAATGATAATAGTACTAATGATAATCTTAGAAATGATAATAACATTAATAATCATTATAATGACAAGGATAATGATATTATTATTTTTATTGCCATTATTAGTATGAAAATTATTGGAAAAGAGTTAATTATTGAAATTATTGCAGTAATTATCAAGATTATCATCATAATTATGATTTTATCATTATTATCATTATTTTTGTCATTATCATTATCATTACCATCATAATGATCATCATTCTTGTCAATAATAAAGGAATTATCATGGAAATCATCTTAATTACCTGAATTAATGTTAGAATCCTCATTATTACCATTAAAAAGCGAAAAGGGTTTTTTCGACCTTTCTCTCAAAAGGCTGTCTGGCCTTTATTTCATTATAAATGGACTGAATGATATTTATTATCATCTTATGTTATAAGATGTTATTATCATTTTTATGATTATTATCATTATAGTCATAATCATCATGATTATCATTATTATTATCATCATTATTGCAGTTATGATAATTATTATGCTAATTATTATTGCTATTTTTATCATTACAGCTATTAATATAATGGTAATAGCAATAATGATAAACTTTGAAATAATAATGACAATAATAATAACTATAATGACTATGATAATGATATTATTTTTTCCTATTGCCATTATTAGTATGACAATTATTGGAATAGAGTTAATTATTGCTATTATTGCAGTAATTATCAAGATTATCATTATAATTATGATTTTATTAT